>NW_013667159.1:248738-250763 GCF_000517525.1 Limulus polyphemus
TGTACAACACTTACTTGAGTTTAATCGATGAAAGAAAAAGATCTAAGTTTATTCAATTAATACAAACTTTGGTTTCGTCAGTCAGTGGTTTAAAAAACGCATGTAATTAAAGTTTAATATTTCGTTATTCATAACATTTCTACAAATGAAATAGTTTGTAAAACTTACACAGTATAACGTAAGCTTTCACAAAATCTCTAAACATTATATTTAAGTGTAGTTTAATTTTTAATTAGTTAAAAGTTCATCTCTGTAACGAAAATCGTTAGCACACTGAATTATCGCATTAAGTGTATTTTATTTGTTTTACAGAAGTATGAAGTACAAACTCAGAACTGTGGAAAGCTGACTATTTTCGTACAGGTGAGTGGAAGTTGATATACATATAAGTGCGCCTTGTTTCTGTGTTCGCAAAAATCTCATACAATGTGCCACTGAACAGCTACTGATTTTTAGTATCAATGTCCAATTTCAAATAGTGCACCATTAAACAACTCCCGAATTTTTAGTGTCAATGCCCAAATTTAAATAGTGCATCATTAAACAGCTCTGAATTTTTAGTGTCAATGCCCAATTTTAAATAGTGCACCATTAAACAGCTCCTGAATTTTTAGTGTCAATGCCCAATTTTAAATAGTGCACCATTAAACAGCTCTAAATTTTTAGTGTCAATGCCCAATTTTAAATAGTGCACCATTAAACAGCTCTGAATTTTTAATGTCATTACCAGATATTTAACAGTACGTCATTAAACAGCTGCCGATCTTTAAATGTCATTACCTCATCTTTAACAATGTGTAACTAAACAGCTCCTAATCTTTCAGTGTGATTACTCATTATTTTAAAATACGTGATTAAACAGGTCCAAATTTTCAGGGTTATCACCAGATTAATGTATCTTTTTATTTTTGACAACAAACTAAGAAATCACTTTTCGGTATAAGCTTTTAGAAACTGTAAAACATGTTTTACTGATAATTAAATGTTGCATTTTATCATTACCGCAGTAGTTTATCAGTAATACTAATACTGCAATTTTTTTAAATTGATTAAAACAATACAAAACGTTCAACAGACATAGGTATCTAATTAAATTGATACTATTACATCATTAAGTGTAAATATTTAAGTATTCTGTAGCTTACATGAATGTTCTATTTCAGCTAAACAAGCCTCAGTGCTTAAGACAATTACTTTAATCTCGACTAGTCATTAATTTTTAATTAATGTTATTTTTATTGACAGTTGCGCTTCGCATCCAATCCAACACCCACACAAATCTTTTTTTGTTTTTTTAGTCTTTCCTGATTTTTTGTTTCATCATCATTCCCCACGACAAAATCTTAACAGTCTTTAATGAATTAGGACTATCACTCAAAGTTTCTGGAAATTGAAAGTTGCCGCACAAGGGGGTGATGAGACACCCCCCCCCCAAAAAAAAAGGTCGAGGAAATTTGTTGATAAATTATTATTTTGTTTTCCTCTTCCACTTATCCAAGTTTATGGATCTGTTACGTGATGTGACATATTTTAATTTAGTTTTGGAAGCAAAATTGATATAAAATGTTTTTCATTTTCATCATAATGTCTTAACTATTATACGACCAGTCCACTTCTAGTAAGTTCAGTACCATACACTTTAATACCGGTTTACCTACTTTCATTGTTACTTGTACCATACATTTTAATACTGGTTTACCTATTTTCATTGTTACTTGTAAAACACACTTTAATACTGGTTTACCTATTTTCATTGTTACTTGTAAAACACACTTTAATACTGGTTTACCTGCTTTCATTGTTACTTGTAAAACACACTTTAATACTGGTTTACCTATTTTCATTGTTACTTGTACCATACACTTTAATACTGGTTTCCCTGTTTTCATTGTTACTTGTACCATACACTTTAATACTGGTTTACCTATTTTCATTGTTACTTGTACCATACACTTTAATACTGGTTTACCTATTTTCATTGTTACTTGTACCATACACTTTACTACTGATTAACCTATTTTCATT
>NW_013667159.1:250803-253309 GCF_000517525.1 Limulus polyphemus
GTTAATTAACAAACGGAGACGTAACAGAACCATTTCTTGGTAGAGGATAGTAAATACCAGATACAATATACAGTAATAATGGAAAACAGTACATATGCATTTTCGGGGTTCATTTTCGGACAGATTGATGTCGTCAATTCACAGCCATATCTTAAGTATGTATATATATATTTGTAGCACATCTGATTTTTTGTGTAAAACAAACTTGTACAGTTTACTAATAGTTTACCGCATTTCATCTAGGTTCACGTGGTAGATTCGGAATTATAGTCAACATTTCTTCTTTTAAAGAAGGTGGTAAATGCATGACATGCCTGCATATCACATTAGGACTTTATTATAGGAGTAGAAAGATGGCAAAGTGCTGTCATTACTACTCAGCATTAAAGCATTGTTAGGCCTACTTACTTTGAAGCAAATACCTAACTTCAGTGCTGTCATTACTACTCAGCATTAAAGCATTGTTAGGCCTACTTACTTTTTTTAATACTGTTTTACCTAATTTCATTGTTACTTGTACCATACATTTTAATACTGTTTTACCTAATTTCATTGTTACTTGTACCATACATTTTAATACTGTTTTACCTATTTTCATTGTTACTTGTACCATACATTTTAATACTGTTTTACCTATTTTCATTGTAACACTATGGTTGACACGAAACCCGTAATCTAGTGCCTAAACTTGCAAACATAGCTGGTATAACGAAAATGTTTCGAGAAGTCTATGAAATAATATATTATTTCACCTCCGTTAAATTTCACCACTAAAAAAGAATCCCGTTTCTGCTGTTTGAATTCAAAATTTTACGTTATTTTCTTCAAAGTCTTCATCTCTACTGTTGTGGCTGATTTTGGCCTAGTGATGTTGAAATCTTTATGTGTTTTCAAATTATATGGCCGCTGCACAGTGTTGAGACAATTCGTTATTTATTCTTCTACTTAACTAGTAGGCCCCGATAGCCGAGAGCTGCTCTTCGCACGTGCGGAGCGTGTATATGTCTTGACTACAACCTTTACTCTAGATCAAGGACACTCCTATCTAGGTCATCAAGCGGAGAAGGAATAAGTAACAATATCGTGTTACCACTCGATATACACAGTATATACGTGCTTGTAATTTGATTATCTTATTTTTCAACATTGATACGACTTAACGAGTTATTTCATCAATATTTTTTATTTGCCTCTTCTTTTTATAAATTAAATCAAATCACATGGAAGTTACTCGAGCAGTTAGTTTTCAAGAAATAATAAAATATCCAGAAACAAGTAATGAGATCCAGTTCCGTCACAAAAAGCTGAAATAATTCACAAAGATAAAACAAAAACAAACCATTGATAGTTTGCATAAGTTCAACTCAAGTCGTTGCTCAATTATGATTTAAAAAAAAACGTCTGTGAGCATACGGCAATAAGGTATGCTAAACATAGGAACCTGTATAACAAATAACTTTATCTAAATCTGAAAAAAAACGACACAAACGGCAGAAGTGTTTTCAATTACAGTTTGATATCACTACTTTTGCTTGTTGATAAATTAAAAATCATTAATTTTATCAGTGTTTGGGATTCATTAAAAATTATAACACTAACATCGTCATTAAGGAATCAGAACATAGAAAATTTCACCGAAACTCAAAGTTCAAGTGTTTTTTCAGTCTGTCAGTTTGGTGAATAATTAATATCAATATTGTGTTTGTTCAAACGTTTACGGGGTGTAATTCTTTCCGTCATCGTGTGAAGTATCACCTTTTTAAATAAAAATAGTTTGTTTCCTGCATTTCGCACAGAACTGTTTCTGATTTATTTTACTTACTTACTTAATTAATTATTGTTTGTTTGGTTTTATTTTCCTCTACGGGTTTCTTCTTTCTCTTCTTCTTCTTTATTCTAAATTCCTCCAATGTAAATATGAGTGAACAGCGCTTTAGAAATTATAACAGGGCAAACGAATGTAAACCTGGTTTAATATTAATAATTCCCAGTGGCACATCGGTATATAAATGAGGACTTACAACGCTAGAAAACGGTTTTCGATACCCGTGGTGGGCAAAGTACAGTTACCCGTTGTGTAGCTTTGCGCTTAACTACAAGCCAACAAACAAATTAATATTAATAACTTAGTATATAGTTGCACAAACTAAGTAAATTAATTTAATGTAATATTATTGAATATATAACAGGACTTAACTTTAAATACAAGTTGTTGTTTGTTTTTTGCACCAAAGAAAGGTACTTAATTCACAATAATCTGAAGCACTGTAGCACTGTTGTCCCAATTAGTAATGAAGTGAGTTAGTATTTTAACTTTATTATGAAAGCACTGAAGTTAGATATTTGCTTTTTGTGTTTTACAAGTAAAATGAAAATAGGTAAAAAGTGTGAAAGTGTATGGTACAAGTAACAATGAAAATAGGTAAAAAGTGTGAAAGTGTATGGTACAAGTAACAATGAAAATAGGTAAACCAGTATTAAAGTGTATGGTACAAGTAACAATGAA
>NW_013667159.1:254034-262218 GCF_000517525.1 Limulus polyphemus
ATATACCCGCCTACCCTATCTAGTAAATACTAGAGCATTCATGAAAAAACAAGATAGTTCTAGAAAATAGAGGGCGCCACACCAGTCACGTGACCTCGATGACGCAACAGTTCCAAATCAGCAGTGTAAGGGAAACTGAATAGTTCATCAAATACAAAGTATCATGTAGAATGACACTTTTTAAAAGTTTTGGAATGCACATTTTTACCCTCATCTATGCACATATGGTTAATACAGGAATTTAAATTTTTTTGGTTTATTCTGTTTCTATATAATTTTTAGCATAAATACATAGTCCAGAACTCCATTGAAATTGTTTTGTTCTGGTTGCCTTTATGTCTTTGTCGTTCTTTCGACAGCTGATAGTATCAATTATACCCATAGAGGTGTTGCAGCAACTTTACACATTATTCTCCGAATGCATCCGCGACTGTAACGTCATTGGCTGGCTGAGTGGATGATTACTGTATGTTCCAGCTAATGAATGCTGTGAGAGAATGCCTTGGAGACCCTGAATATATCTGTCACCCATACTTGTGACATTGGTAGCATCTCAGTCAACCTGCCATAGAGAGACGTTGGCCTACACCACAGGCCCTCGTGAGTGAGTTAAAGCAGATTTTGTTCCAAACATACAAAGATACAATGAAAGGAGACTTGGGCTAGTTTTTGAAGTGTTTCAGGCAGTTACCTGCCTAAAAAGGCCAGACTCAGGAAGAGACAGTCCAATGCCTAGTTCTGATCTGGGATGGTCCAGACCTGGATGCCACTAAACAGCTGGATGAGAATCAGCAAGAAGACTGAGAGACAGTAATCTATAACCTACGTTGTCGACTTAACCCACTGGAGAATCTGGTAATCAATCAGATCAATTTTATGTCTCAGAAAATTAACAGTTCTAAGGAACTAGTCACCTATGTAGATGATCTGCATCTATTGTGTAGGAAGGCCTATTCTACAATGGCATCCACAGATTGGGATGACGTACCTGTGATTAGTTCATTGTGGATATTCCCAATGCAACCATAAAGTAACCCTTGGGTATGAAGGGCATATTAACATTAACCAAGGCAGTTTCCATCACAACTCCACCATAAACTAGTAACTTTGAGCCAGTTATTAGACAGGAAAATCCTGCAGCCACAACTATAGTAGCTACAACTTGGAAGGACCAACTTATTCAAGCAACTTCACCTTGTCAGACTAAACCTGTACCAAGGGTTAACCAGCCACACTTACACACATTCCGAAATTGTGATGTAACCACATTGGTTTCCAGTGAATGGACAGGGCTATCCAGATCTTCCATGAGGTACTTGCCACAGGAAAGGCTAATGATGCCCCTGCCTGAACATCACTCAGTATGGGAGCAATGGAGCATTTGATATTGTGTAGACTGATGGGGCACAGGTGGAGCAACTTTCTCTTCTTTGTCAAGAAGCAAAGGTAGAAAGGCAATCAGTTACAATCAATGGCTCACCAGATGTCAGCCAATCCAAAATGCCCATAATTTGCCAAGCAGCAAACCAGGCAAAGTAATTGGTACTGACTGATGGCTAAGCAGATCTAAGATAATGAACAGCAAGTGTTTGATGTTATGTCAAATTCTCCAGAAAACTGACAGAGCCAAAGTTGTATCTGGCCACTGGCTTTGGGAGCTGAATAGTTTAATGGCCAGCCCAATTCTCCCAGGGCTGAGTGGAATTTGGTACGTACATAATCAGTGACTAAGGACTTTGCTCTAGCAAATGGTGCTAGACAAGATTTTAGATGAGTAGTAGTTCTCTAGCTCTGCCTAGGAAATATCACTACCAGGAGGAATATTATCATCTCTGACCTCAGATATAGTATTGGTATCTTGAGGATAGACATACTTCAGAATTTATCCATCAGTTTTACCCGTCCATCTTATGAGCTGATGTTCTGTGGGATGCTCATCTGATGTTAGCCAGACTGAGCTCAGAAACAGTGGACTATACAAGTGAATATAGTAAAAAGAATAACATTACTATCCACTATATATGACATCGATATACTAGTAAGTCGAACTTCATGAAGAGAATAAGTCTTAGGCTGCTTTTATCATGACAGTTGGCTTGTATGATTTTTGCACCATACAATTTGGTCTGTATAGTTTTCTCACCACTTTCAAAAGGATAATGAATCTTACGATGAAAGGACTGTAGTGGGAGAGATGTCTGGTTTATATTGACAATGTTTTGGTGTTTGGTTGAATGTTCTATTCTGCATCTGAGAATCTGAGAAAGGTATTCCAGCAAATAAATAAAGTAGGCTTGAAACTGAAACCATGAAAGTATTCATTCATTCATGCACATAGAAGTGGAATTTCTTAGTCATGTTATGAAGAGAGATGGGTCTCTATGGGCCCAGATAAGATAGCTGGGGTGTGATATTGGCTTAAACCTGTGACCGAGCGAGAAGTCCGGAGTTTCTTCAGTTTTTCATCATATTACCGATGGTTTGTGGTCAACTTCTCCAAGATAGCAGTACCATTTGTCTGATCTTACAGAAACTGAGACACACTTTGAGCAAGGAATGTGACCAAGTATTCAAATTCCTAACGCTTGCTTTATTGACTGCTCTGGTGCTAACCTATCCATGACAAGACTGTGAGTTCCTGTTGGACACCAATGCTAGTAACAATTGAATTGAAGCAGTGTTATTACAGTTGCAGGAAAGGAATACAATATGTCATCATGTGTGATAGTTATACACTCATGGCTCCCAAATGCAGATACTTTGTTCTTCATGATACACTGTTGCCAATACTTTTATTGCAGAATGTTCACTGTCCAGGTGTACCATATTCACTAAAGTGGCTAATGAGCTTTGAAAATCTGAAAGGGATGGTAGCATATTCGATCACAGTATTGAAAAAATATGATTTCTTCACAGTCATAGCCCAAGCCTGCAACACAGAAACATAGATGGACTATCTCACCACACAGTGAGATATTATCTGTTGATGAAATGTCCTGATTCTTGACACCATGTGGAAGTTGAAACCATAGTCATTTTCGCCATAGCAAAATCAAGCTATAAAGCATGGGATTCCACTGATGGATGAATGCCAAAAGAAGAACAACCAAAAGACCCCAACCCTGCATAAATGCCTCTTACCATGTAGCAAGGTGAAGCTTGACCCACACCAATAAAGGAGCATACCATGGGTGTACATAACCTTTGGTACTTATATGGTCAGTTAAAAGTGCTGTAAGGTTTATTGTACCATTGCAGTGACCCACCAAGCCTTGATTCACTTATTTTGCTGCAGCTAATGGTACACAGGGCTCTACCAAAAGAGATTCTAAAGAACTTGCAGAACACAAAGACTAAAGATCTAGGTGTTATCTGCACTTGTGCTAACGTTCAGCAGTGGTTCTTTTAGATGCATTTCCCTAGGATATTGCTGGTACACTTCTGGAGACTATTCCAATAAGTCTGATATATATTTGTTACTATTGACTATATCACTAAGTAGGTCAAGGCTTGTCCATTGCTTGATACATTAACAGTCTGCCACTGGTGTATTGGTGGAAACTGGATAGCATTGGTAAGATAACATGAAAGAATTCCATATGGATCAGAGAGCTAATTGAAACAATCAAATGTTCACTGAGTTTTGTAAAGTTTTAGTTGTGATGAAGATGCATACTTCACCTTATCACCCACAGGCTTGTGGTTTGGCAGAATGGGTAATACAGACTATCACGTAGATGTTTAATAAGTATCTTAATCCTGACATAACTGATTGGGATGAAAACTTTCAATACATGATGACAGCACATAGTAACAACAGAACAGGGATCTACAGGTTGTTTGATAAAAAAAATTGAATATAAGATACTCCTTCCTGTTTATTTGATGTATAGTACTCTCCATAAGGAAATATTCCACAATATCACAGGAATATGTGGAATGGTTAAGGATAAGATGGTCGATGGACAAGAGTTTGCCTGACAACAACTAGGGAAGGCTGTTCTTTTGCATACGAAGTGTTATGATTAGACAATAAAAGAATGGGTGTTTCAATGTTGGAGATTGGGTCTGGTTATGATAACGTGCCAGAGCATGGAACCAGCATCGATCCAATTGGATTGATTCAAACTTGATATTCTGACATGTTAGTCCAATAACACACAAATTGCAATGGATGCAAAATGTGCAAAAGCACATAGAACATGTTGATAAGCTGCATTCATACATCACAGAGAGTGGTGACTTGAGGTTCCATGTAAGAGTTACTTTGTGTGAGTAATACTCAATGATAGCTAGCATGATCATTAAGTAAAACACCTTAAGATTGAAACAAAGTGTCATTTCTTGTTTTCCAAGTTATAAAGTCGTGCACACTGTATAACATATTCACTATATTGTGTGTGATTTCCACATGATTTAGGGGGTGGTTGCTTGGTTGAAAACCATTGAATAAAAGGGTATTACAGCTCGTACGTTCTGAGCTATTGAATGGTATGAGATACAATGCATGCACTACATTGTAGGATTATTAATAAATCATCAACAACTAGGACAGTTATGCGATTCAAACATCAGTGGCTGAAATGGTGTTGTGATCCTTGCTTTCTGAATCCCCAGGTGGTAACGGGAAATACTGTGCATACTATTTGGTCAGCAGAAGCTAAGACAGCTGGAAAGAATACATATAATACCTAGCAGATCAACAGTTTACACAATTGAACAATGATAGCTAGAAGTTTGAAACCTCAATCAAAAGGGCTCTGCAGCCCTTAATTGCTAAGATATTGGATAGTAGTGTCCAGCAAAATGTATGGACTATGTGATTGAAAAATCAGTGGCTGAAAGGGCAATGTGACCCTTGCTTTTTAAGCTACTGTTCGTGTTTTCTGATATAATATATTGTCTGGTGTTTCAAGATAACCATTCCCATTGTCTGGTTTAGCGGTTAGACCTCTACAGAACATCCAACCTGGTAGTCACTAGATCCTCATCTATTTACCTGGGAAGCAGGGTAGTTCTACAAACTACTGGAGGGGTGTTTTTCCATCGAGTGTTTATTGAGGCACCTCAGTAATAAACACAAATTGTAATCCTTGCTAAGACTTTTAACTAAAAGTACAACTTGAGTTTTGCCTTATACATTTTTAGTTCATGAAACCTAAATATAAATGAGTAGAGTTTGATGGCTCCTAATTACCATTACTACCGAGCATAGCTTTGGAGGGAAATTTGAACATTACTGAAGAGATTCATGTGGTAGCCAATGACAATCTGTATAAACCACTAGAGTACCTGAAAATGTGTAATGGCATTATACATACATAGCTTGCTTTATTGGATGCTCCAGAGCTAACTTAGACATAATAACATTGCGAGTTCCTGCTGGGCACGGATGCTAGTGACAATGGAATTGTAGCAATGCTATTAAAGCTACAGAAAGAAGTTCAATGTGTAATCATGTATGCAACTTTTACACTTGTGACTCCCAAATGCAGCAAATTGTCCATTATTCACCTTATCATCCACAGTTTGATGGTTTGGTAGAGTAAGTAATACAATAGGTTCTGTCGGGATTAACGAATTTCTCATCCCGATAGAACCTATTGTGACAAACTTACCATACATGATGACTGCATATAGAGCAACAGAACGAGGATCTACAGGATGATTGCCGAAAATACTCATCCGTATTGAAGTGATGTATGGTCCTCTCCCACAAAAAGACGTTCCACAATATCCCAGGAATATGTGAAGCTATTAAGGTCTATGATGGTCAATGGACATTAGGTCATTTGACAAGAACTAGGGAAGGCCACTCCATGAAAGAAGTTATATGAACAGACAGTAAAAGAGCGGATATTCCAATGTGGAGATTTCGTCTGGTTTTGGTGCATGGTAGCAACTTGGATCCATCTGAACTGTTTCTATATTGTGGTATAATGATAAAAAGCAAGGACATGGAGACAAAGTATTTTATCTTAACTTTAAAAATTGATAAGTATGAGGTTACCTGTAATAAATGATCTGGAAAGTACTATTTGAAAATATAGTGTACTTATTAGTTTCAATAATGCTAGTAAGAGAACGTTTCAATTTCGACATTGGAATATTTGGCAGGTAGCGAGTGTTCCTGGAAGAGATACACATAACAATGAGACTTACACTACAGCTGAGAGCGAGATAATAATAGTTTTATTTGTGATTTTTAAAGAACATAGGTCTTCCCTGGTGGCTTTAATAACACAGTTTTCCTGTTGTCTCTAATAAAGAGTTATGCAAAAGATATTAAAACTGAATCGAATTGAAATATTCATAAGTAGGTGAATTATCAGTACTAAAAGAAATTCACAGCTAGTAGCATAGAAATCATGACAAATATATGCACTTGGTGTACCCAGTGTTTTATTTAGTTGTGATAAGAACATTTTAATTCAGGCAGATTACAATATTATTAATTATCATTTAGTTTTACTAAGTATTTTCTTAGTGTTGTTACATTACAAGATGCAGTATTGAAGCAAGAAATTGCAGACTGTAACACAATACCCACACGGTGAAAACTTTATAAATTGCAACAAAAACTAGTGCACAAAGTGTGAAGGAAAAGATGCGGTTGTTGGTAAGCACAAAGCTACAAAAGGGCTATTTGTGCTCTGCCCACTACGGATATCGAAACCCGGTTACTAGCAATATAAGTCCACAGACATACCACTGTGGGGCAAAAGAAAAGAAGTCCCTAAGAAAGACACTGAATGATAACAGTCAAAAGTAATGATTAGCATTGCCTGGTCAGAGTCAGCTTGAGTGTGTAGGGACCCGAAGTCTCGACCCACATCCATTCTTACTAGAAACAGACACTGTCTATATGACAACCAGACAATGTGAATAAGAATGAGATGGGTCAGAAAGAACAACATAGAATTACATGACCACAGGTAGTTAGTCAAGTAGAGACCCCCCAGTGGCACAGCGGTATGTCCGCGGACATATACTGCTAGAAACCTGGTTTCCCTAGCCGTGGTGGGCAGAGCACACATAGCCCTTTGTGTAACTTTGTGCTTAACTACAAAACAATCAATCAAAAACAATGAATCTCACAATGAAATCTGGACGTTTGTACGGTGGATCGAATCCAGTCATTGTTAAGGTACTCTTCGTGTTTTATTACACGTTGTTTTGCGAGCTCCTACGTAACAAGGTTGAGTCATGACAGTAGGTCTGAGCTTTACTTTCCATTGCGTTGTTAGGTAAAGAATCACTCTCGAATTTAGTTAGTACCGATACCGCCTGTTCAGGTAAGGCAATAAAACCAAATACACTATCTGTACGAGATAGATACATTTACTTAAGGTATACACGTCACTAATAAAATAGAGGTATTGTTGCATCCGGTTTTCTTGCCTCGTCACAGCATGTTTTTTCCAAACTTCTAAAAACTCCAAAACATGACTTTGGCATGTTGTACGTGTTCTCCTTTACGTACAAGATAATATATCGTTTCGATATTTGTTTCTGTGGCTTATTGTTGGTTTCAGTGACACTAATACGAACTTTGTATAGCACACACCACTTACAAATCATTCACTCATTCTGGTTATGTAACGGACTAAAATGAACACGCCGCTACAATCACAATTTATACACAGTAACAATACTTATCAAAACACAGTTAATAAACAAATGCCTGGCCTTCACACCAACACTTTAAAAAAATTAATATATTAATCAAATTAGAACCAAGAAAAATAACCTGAAAGAAAAACCAAATTTCAAACCAATACAGCAACTACAATATTCAAACGATACAGCAACTACAATATTCAAACAATACAGCAACTACAATATTCAAACAATACAGCAACTACAATATTCAAACAATACAGCAACTACAATATTCAAACAATACAGCAACTACAATATTCAAACAATACAGCAACTACAATATTCAAACAATACAACAACTAACAATATTCAAACAATACAGCAACTACAATATTCAAACAATACAGCAACTACAATATTCAAACAACACAGCAACTACAATATTCAAACAATACAGCAACTACAATATTCAAACAATACAGCAACTACAATATTCAAACAACACAGCAACTACAATATTCAAACAATACAGCAACTACAATATTCAAACAATACAGCAACTACAATATTCAAACAACACAG
>NW_013667159.1:262874-265660 GCF_000517525.1 Limulus polyphemus
CACACACACACACACACATATTTACTCAAAATATAAATGATTATGTAGAAGGTGAACTGGCGCTTTAATGCAACTAAAAATTCATAGATAAACTAAACGATAGAAGGAAATAATAAATGAACGATAAATACAACCACAATCATAACAAAAATTAGAATTTGCTATCTCAAACTCCTTCCCCTTGTAATTGAATGGGAGAATAACGACAAGGCTTAGTAAACACTGGGTTTTCTGTCGTGGTAACAATACTATGTTCAGGCAAGTCTGTGAGGCCAGGTTTATTGTTAAAAATATCAGCATATTTCAACACAAGTTCCTTTAATTGTTCACATAAAAATATCTTCATATTTCAACACAAGTTGCTTTAATTGTTCACATAAAAATATCAGCATATTTCAATACAAGTTGCTTTAATTGTTCACATAAAGATATCAGCATATTTCAACACAAGTTGCTTTAATTGTTCACATAAAAATATCTGCATATTTCAACACAAGTTGCTTTAATTGTTCACATAAAAATATCTTCATATTTCAATACAAGTTGCTTTAATTGTTCACATAAAGATATCAGCATATTTCAACACAAGTTGCTTTAATTGTTCACATAAAAATATCTTCATATTTCAACACAAGTTGCTTTAATTGTTCACATAAAGATATCTGCATATTTCAACACAGGTTTCTTTAATCGTTCAGTCTTTTCTCTTTAAATGTGAACAATGTACTTTTTCAGTCAGTATCTTTTCAGTTTCAACATCATGCCAAACAGATGGCACATTTAATTCAAGAACATTTGTAAAGAAGTTAAGGGTTGCTTCGTTTTGTTGAATGAAGTTTAATCCAATAAGACAAGCCATAGTCAAATCTTTGATGACAACAAAACATTGCTACACAATGCTATTTGTTACTAATAGTTTTGCTTCAAAATATCCTAATGGTTGACAGTTAGTCATTGTGTCTGCAAGACACATGTTACCCTTACTTCAAGGATTTTAGTTGAAGTGTTGGATCATTTCTTTTGATTTGTTGCCATATATTTTCATTTAGTTACTAAATAATCCCACCCAGTATCTATACGACCTACTACTTTCACGCCATCAATTTTTAGGGTTAGGTGTGGCAGATCCGTTTTAGTTGTTGTTAAATAGTTAATGGAGGGTTGGACTTTCACGGGACTCAAAATCTCCTTCTTTGATCCCTGTTCTCGTTTCCCGACTGGTGTCCTTCGTTTCCTATTTACACATTTTATTTTTTATGGACAATGCATAGATAAGTCCCCTATTTCATTACAAGTACAGCATCGCCCAGGTCTATCACTTCACTATTAAAAGTTTGTTTATTATTCCGTCGATGCTCGTATTGTTTTGTAAGCTTAAACACATCAGCAATAGATATAACAAAGTGGCATTCGAACTATTCTCGTAAAGAAACCTGCAATTGTAATGTCATACATTTCACAATTTCTCTTTCTGTAGTTTCAGGGTTCCATAATTTATGAATTTTCCCACTTTCCCAAATAAACGTCTCAACTGACTCCACTGCATTAGAGTCGTACTTCCTACTAAAGAGTTCCTTTGCCAATTCGATATTATCTAACACTGATAGGTACAAATTAATCGATGTTTCTTTAAAATCTCCCCAGTCTTTGAAAGCCATTTCTGATCCAAAAGCCTTCCACCATTCTAGTGGCCTTCCTCTCAAACAAGAAGCCCATTTGTTCTCAGGTACTTGATACATATAAAAATGTGTTTCTAAACTTTTAAAAAACTCCAAGATATTTAAATCAGACTTCTCAACAGGCAGGAATGGGGGGTTGACTGCGGTAAATTAAATCGATGAATTTTCTGAAGGTCTGTAGGTAGAATGTGGTTGAGGGGAGAGAGACTTAGGTTCTCTCACTAGTGGATCTGTCACCATACGTGTTAGTATTTCCACCTGTTCTGTCAACTGATACAGACAGCTTCAAGCTTGCCACATCAGGCTTACTAACTTCCATAGTAACACAGTTATTTTCAAACACTACTGCCCCCCCCCAGTGGCACAGCGGTATGTCTGCGGACTTACAACGCTAGAAACCGGGTTTCGATACCCGTGGTGGGCAGAACACAGATAGCCCTTTGTGTAGCGTTGTACACTAGTTAACATATATTTAACTGAACTTAAATTATTGCTGAATTAATCACTCAATATCAAATTGAGAAACAACAACAACAAGAAAATCCAAAGTCACAATTCAGCCTTTATGAAAAAAAAGATCCCTGTTCGAGCGCCAATGATGATCATATTGTACTACTAGGATAATCTGGATAACCTGCTCACTCATCTTGAAAGTAATCACTCAAAAAACGTGCGTGTTTTAATCTGTTTACCTGACAAAACATACATGTTTTCCATTGAGTTACAGATGACTCGTCTGTTGGGTTGATAATCAGACTGGCTGCTGAAACTAGGGTATGGGTCACTACTTTTTTTCCTGTTTCATGCTTTGGTAATGTGGGTATTTTACTTTTACTTATGTGACTAGAGTAGCATGATTTCTGCCATTTAATAGTTTACTTTTTGAACTGATCGCAGATCGACAGACACTATATTTTAATTGTGTCTAAGTTCTTGTTTCATGCTTTGGTAATGTGGGTATTTTACTTTTACTTATGTGACTAGAGTAGAATGATTTCTGCCATTTAATAGTTTACTTTTTGAACTGATCGCAGATCGACAGACACTATATTTTAATTGTGTCTAAGTTCTTGTTTCATGCTTTGGTAATGTGGGTATTTTACTTTT
>NW_013667159.1:266167-273814 GCF_000517525.1 Limulus polyphemus
GTAATGTGGGTATTTTACTTTTACTTATGTGACTAGAGTAGAATGATTTCTGCCATTTAATAGTTTACTTTTTGAACTGATCGCAGATCGACAGACACTATATTTTAATTGTGTCTAAGTTCTTGTTTCATGCTTTGGTAATGTGGGTATTTTACTTTTACTTATGTGACTAGAGTAGAATGATTTCTGCCATTTAATAGTTTACTTTTTGAACTGATCGCAGATCGACAGACACTATATTTTAATTGTGTCTAAGTTCTTGTTTCATGCAGATTGGTTCCTAAATCTTGATTACACTTACACCTCAGCGTGTCCTTTCTGACACGTACTATAGATGTAACAAAACCCGATTCATGTAAGCACACGTATTTACCACTGAAACACGGGGGCTTGAGGTTGAATGAAGTAAAATGTCTATTTTTTTTAGGCTTACTATGTTCATCATATTTTCACTTTAATTATCTATGACAAACCTAAAGATTATTGGGTTTGTTTTGAATTTCACACAAAGCTACACGAGAGCTATCTAATTGTCCCTAATTTGGCAGTGATAGGCTAGAGGGAAGGCAGCTGGTCTACACCACCTACTGCCAACTCTGGGCTACTATTTTACCAATAAATAGTGGGATTTCACCATCACATTATAACGCCCCCAAGACTGAAACAGCAAGCGTGCTTGGTAACGTGGATTCGAACCCGCGACCCTCAGATGGCGAGACGATCGCCCTCACTATCAGATGATGACAGGCCCTAAGATTATTTAGTTCTATATGTAGAATAAGATTATTCTATTAAGATCATTATTATACTAAAATACAGATGGCTGACATTGCCTAAAGCCTCATAACCCTTAAGAATTCTAGTAATATTGTTTCATTTAATACCAATGTGTCACTCTTGAAAGGTTACAAAATTTGATACCTGGAGAATTTTTTAAAATGTGCAAGATATGTGGAAAAGTATTGGACAACTTGTGAAAACCGTGACTTTTGCTTGCATTTAGAAGGACAAAGGTAAATATTACAATTTGAAAAAACAAATTTGAAACTAGCATGCCCAAGCTTCCAAAAAATGTGCTTACCAACTTTTCCCTATAAATGCCTCTAAGATTTTATATAAATATGATTACGAGATGTTTGACCACCAACTATTGTATATTATACCCAAGCAGAGAAGGTTCCAGAGATTCATGCATGTAATTATGAATGACTTAGGTGTGAATCACCTTTAAACTGTTACAAAAATCATCACTGGTGATTGGGATTATGGGATATGGCACTAGAACCATGGTCTGACCAAAAGTAAAGTCTGAATGCGACAATTCTATGTTTTTCAAAATTTTACATCCTGGTGTTCTGCATTTAGTTAATGCTATTGTGAACAGAATGTAAGTAGTCATAAACTTGCTTTGATCCTCGCCTCAGGCTAAGGTTACATCTCTATTGTTCCACCCCTGGGGTGTAGATCAAACCCAAATGAAAGCGTGATGCAAGTTATAATTAGATGAGTGTTATATCATCTATTAATGACCACTAAATAAGTAACCTGGAGTCTTGCAACACCTTAACAAAAGTGTGTCATAGGTACAATCCTGTCTGTGAAGACATACTATTTGCTGTCATTTTCTTCACTCCAGCAGCCAGAGAAGTTAATTCACAAATATATAAACGGTTAGCCGTGTAATGTGCTCTATTTTGCCCTGTAAATGTAAGAAATAAAACATTTGCTTCTTTGTCTTACACTTATGTTGACGTTAATTTTATTCTTCTGAAAGTAAATCTTTTCAAACATCCTCTGTCTTCATTCATTGAAGAAGTCTGTACTCATTTCTACTTTAACAGCCATCATATTTTGTATAATAGAAGGTGGCCAGTATTTAAAGTTTATAGTTATAAATAACATCTAACAACGTTTTTCGTAAAATAAAAATCTTATTTCTTCGTGTCTGGCTCATGTCTTTCATTTTTATAGTTGCCGTGATAATTTTATTCTTCAGTCAACTGATCTTTTCGAGCCTCCCGTTATTTGCAGAATACCACAACTCACAGCTGTACTGAAGTTCAACTGGTTATATTCATAGTTTATCTGTAATATAGTTCCTTGTGTGCCAACGTAGCATAAATGCACTTACAGCTGTGGTGTCATTTTACTCTATCTATTTAGAAGTTCCACTCTAAACTACTTCTACTTAGGGATCATTTTGATACAAAAAAATATTAAAATAGTCGATGCAATGCTCATTCCTCACTATCCACTTCAAGGATGTAAGGAAATGAATTGCTTTTAATATCAGACACGCCAACAGTGGTATGCTGTTCACAATGGATTGTTTGGAATTTCCAGTGGATACTTTTAGCTCAGATGCCAAGCCCTAATTGAAGTTTCAAAATGTGATATAGCACATACTACATGTGCATACTTTGCCCTTTATTCCTGTTCACGTTTAAAGTATCTTGTAGAAAAACTGCACTACACTGTACTTCAAGAGGCAAAATAATCTTGTTTTTATTTCACAACCTTTATCCTATACAGTCTAAGTAATGTTTATGCAAAGTTTGTCCAGCAACTTTAAACTTGTTAGCTCTTCAGATATGTTAAGAACACGAGCATTAACTGCTATAGGTGACGCATGAAATGTGGGAAACTTATTGATTGAATATTTACACTTTCTGTTCGTTGACATCGACAACTGTATATGTCTTTCACATCATCATCTAGAGTAACCAAGACGAAATAAAATCATTAAAACACTTGTATAGCTTGCAGGAACAACTGCTGTAATAGAAAAGAGGAACAGAGTACTCAAACACAAGAATAACAACCACTTTCTCATTAAATTAGAAACTCGGCTCTTGTTTAAAAATACAGCGATGTAAGGAAACCACCATGCTTGGCGATACTGAAAAAGTGATACTCGTTTATACCAATATCAATGTGACGGTTACTATAGTGACGAAAACACCCTAGTAACCAGAAGAACTGCCCAGGTCATTACTAGGAAGTGTGGTGGTTACTGCAGTGATGACGTCACCCTAGTAACCAGGAAAGCTGTACAGGTCATAGCTAGGAAGTGTGATGGTTACTATAGTGATGACGTCACCCTAGTAACCAGGAAAGCTGCACAGGTCATTGCTGGGAAATCTTACGCTCATAATGAGATTGAACGGTAACAGTTGGTAATTAGGAAATAATACCTTGTTTCTGCTTGGGTAAAGAAACACTAAATATTAGCTCTTTTAATTTTCAAAAACATATCTAATGCATTAATAAATATGTTATTGTTGAATAGATTGATAAATGTTCTCTTTCTTTTCAAGACGAGAATAGCTGATTTACTCTGAAACGTTATTCATATGCTATGTAATTCAAAAATACTGTGTCGTGTAAATGTACTGAGATATACTGTGTATAGTAAGAATGTGTGTATTTAAGATGTGACTAGTAACAATACGTAAACTTAAATATTATGTGCCTTATAAAGGTTACGTGAACTCAAATACAGAGCCTTTTATAGAAATATGTAGACTCAAATATACTTCTAAAGGTCCTAGTATACTCCTAAAGGTTCTGGTATACTTCTAAAGGTCCTGGTATACTCCTAAAGGTTCTGGTATACTGCTAAAGGTCCTGGTATACTCCTAAAGGTCCTGGTATACTGCTAAAGGTTCTGTTATACTGCTCATGGTCCTGGTATACTCCTAAAGGTCCTGGTATACTTCTAAAGGTTCTGGTATACTGCTAAAGGTCCTGGTATGCTCCTAAAGGTTCTGGTATACTGCTAAAGGTTCTGTATACTCCTAAAGGTCCTGGTATACTTCTAAAGGTCCTGGTATACTCCTAAAGGTTCTGGTATACTTCTAAAGGTCCTGGTATACTCCTAAAGGTTCTGGTATATTTCTAAAGGTCCTGGTATACTTCTAAAGGTTCTGGTATACTTCTAAAGGTCCTGGTATACTCCTAAATGTTCTGGTATACTTCTAAAGGTTCTGGTATACTCCTAAAGGTTCTGGTATACTTCTAAAGGTTCTGGTATACTCCTAAAGGTTCTGGTATACTTCTAAAGGTTCTGGTATACTCCTTAGGAAAAACAAATGAAATATTTCGCTGTTTGAGCCACATTTTAATACACAGTATGTCAACTTTTGTTGTTAATCACAAACAGAATCGTTTATAACACCAACCTTTGGTGCATATCTGATGGAATGGATCACCACCTGTTTGTATAACAGTACATAGTGTAATGAGACGTAGGGCTGTGAATCACAGACTGTGCTTCAAAAGATCTGAAACCACTCTGAGTTCCAGTCTGTTCCCTTGGCGCGTAAGACAGATTCTGGCAATTATTTGTTAAAAAGCTAGTTAGGGATGACGTGGGACACTAATACTGAAGGAAGTTCTTCAAAGAATGCCATCAACGCAAACAGTGTACCAGTGTCCAGAATGCCGTAATACAAAGCATTTATGGCTTTCTCACCACACTTCACGTCAGAATGACGAATTCGAATCTAAAGCATTTTACATATTGCCGTCCAACCCAGACCTATCTGTCTAAACAAACAATTATCTGTGGAATTCAGTTTTCACGTGATGTTTTTCTAGTTATTCTTTATAGAATTTTCGATCCTCAAAGCGCAATAGGAACCTTGGATTCACGGATCTAGACCAGCTTTCGGAACCTACGTGCAAACCAGCAGCATTAGATTCCTGTGCATAGTGGCTGGCTGGCCTGCGGTTCGTTATTACCCTCGCCCTCGGAGGGATAGGGGGCGGGGACAAGAGTATTACATTTGGGTCCATATGTATGTATGTCCGCGCGCGTATCTCAAAAAGTAATAAACCGATTTACGTGAAATTGTGAAAGAAGATAGGGTATCCCCATAAGACTATCCTCTCCAAGTCTGGTCCGGATTCAGATTTGGATTCTGGATCACTTTGAAACATTTTATTTACAGTGAATATATAGGGAATTTCCTCAGTTTGTTGATAATAAATGTAAAAAGTGATCAGATTAGGACCGAATTTCAGGCGCAAATTGAAACCACAAATCCAGAAATTTGCGGCGTGGCGAGGGTCTGTAATCTTTCTGATCGTTCTTGTTTTCACTATAAACCCTTGACATTGGAATTTAGTTTTCGTTTCATGTCACTTTTAAAGGTTCGCATTAACCAAGGTCCACTGGTATTCCATTTCTTCGGCAATGGTCAGAGGCATGAACAGGAAGTCTGAACTGTCTCAAGCACTCACACAACGGATTTTTAACATCTTATATTCATACTTTTATGTTCTTTCTCGCTCATGGTTCTTGCCTTTTCAAGTGTGCTATGATATATTTCACAAACTTTGATATTTATAGCCTGAACAACAATATACGTAATCAATGGGCTAAACGACCAAATGAGATCCCCCAAGGTTTAGCCATCCCATATTAAGAGGGAGGGTATTCAGCCAGCAATATTAAAGGCCTGTATAGCTATTCTAAACTGAATAATGGATTGACTCTCACAGTTATAATGCCTGCACGGTTGCATATGGGAGACGTATTCAGTGACACGATTCTTGAATCTTTAGATTTGTAGCCCGGAACGTTAACAACTAGGCCACGCTGTCAGCAGGAAGTATAACCTGGTGGTTAGGGGGCGCTCGACTCGCAATATGCAGGTTTTAATCCCCGTCCCACCAAACATGCTCGCCCTTTCAGCCGTGGGGGGGGGCGTTATAACGTGACGGTCAATCCCACTATTCGTTGGTAAAAGAGTAGCCCAAGAGTTGGCGGTGGGTGGTGATGACTAGCTGCCTTCCCTCTAGTCCATCACTGCTAAATTAGGACGGCTAACGCAGATAGCCATCGTGTAGCTTTGCGCGAAATTCAAAACAAAGTAAACCAAACAGAAGGGGGTTTAGAAATATCGTTATTTGGTTAACATCGAAATTCAAATCAAAGTAAACCAAACAGAAGGAGGTTTAGAAATATCGTTATTTGGTTAACATCGAAATTCAAATCAAAGTAAACCAAACAGAAGGAGGTTTAGAAATATCGTTATTTGGTTAACATCGAAATTCAAATCAAAGTAAACCAAACAGAAGGAGGTTTAGAAATATCGTTATTTGGTTAACATCTTTCGCCTTTATTTATCATTTCCCACCAAGAATCATTTTACTATTTTTCTTTCCCTTTATAAACGTTTTTTATTTTATATTTATTAATGAAATGTCCACAGATCGTCGAGAAAATTAAGTTTCTAACAACCTATCCATGTGCCACTCTGTTTTTCTCTCTCTCCATTTGTGCGCCTGGAAAATCTCGTTTAAGACGTTCACACGTTTAATTAAAATGTAAGCTACAAAGTGTAATTAACTGTGTGCGACAGGGCAACCCACTTTAAACACGTGTTCAATAATCGTCTCATTTTAGCGAAGTTAAAAAGAAATATTATCACCAATCAAGCTTGGATTAAACCGAAACCTTCATTTAATGGGACACAGGTACTTCTTTACTTCCTTGTATCTGTTGTCGAAATAAAAATATATATGAAATTAGCAAGATTTGTACATTAGGTTGTAATTACAGAAAACACTTTACTACATCGTAAATTCTATTTAACCTATTAATTAACAAACTAAAAAAAAAGAGCTTCTTCAAGTCCAGTTTTATTGTAGATTACTATATCTACGATGACCCAAAACTAACTAGATATAGTAATCACAGCATTGTTAGTGTTCCAGAACATCAAATATTTTATGTTGTGCTAAAGAACGCAAGGAATGATGGGATGAAATGTTATTTTTAAATAGTATAGTGTATATTCTTAAAAAAAGTAATTATATATATCGTATATATATATATATATGTATGTGTTGAATATTTATTTTTTTCTTTCGCGGCAGGTAAAATTTAAAATAGAATCTGTGACGTAGAGGCCTAATTGCATTATTTTATTGGCCGAACCTCTGCTATGGACTGCAGTTTCGGCTATTCAATGCTTATCACCACAGCTTGGGTCAGATAGCCAAAGAAATATCGTTAAATAACTAATTCAGTATTTGTTTGTGTGAAGTTAAGCAGAAAGCTACACTATGGGAGATCTGTGCTCTGCCCACCACGAGTATCGAAACCCGGATTCTAGCGTTGTAAGTCCGCAGACATACCGCTGTGCCACTGGGGGGCTTTTTTTGTAAAGAATTCGACGAAATGTCATAACATTATTCGCATACCTAAATTAATTTAGGTTACTATATGATAAAGAAGAACAGACCCAAAACCGCACAGAAATTATTACATATCATTATGGAGGAATAACCACTAAACATGTAGAAATCTAGGTATGGAGGAACAACTACTAAACATGTAGAAATCTAAGTATGGAGGAATAACCACTAAACATGTAGAAATCTAAGTATGGAGGAATAACCACTAAACATGTAGAAATCTAAGTATGGAGGAATAACCACTAAACATGTAGAAATCTAAGTATGGGAGGAATAACCACTAAATATGTAGAAATCTAAGTATGGAGGAACAACTACTAAACATGTAGAAATCTAAGTATGGAGGAATAACCACTAAACATGTAGAAATCTAAGTATGGAGGAATAACCACTAAACATGTAGAAATCTAAGTATGGAGGAATAACCACTAAACATGTAGA
>NW_013667159.1:274759-276811 GCF_000517525.1 Limulus polyphemus
GCCATTTTTCTAAAAGTCAGGTAACGAAACAGCCGATTTATTTACAAAACGATCAATCAATATGTGATCTAAAGTGAAATTCTTAAACTCAATTCGTCAGTGTATATAATGAAAGTTTCTTTTCGAAAGTGGAGTGTTGATAAGAAACTGGTTACTGTGATGTTAAACCACCTTTTGAGCCCTTTAGGCGTAGTATCTGTACAATTGTAATATCTTTCATCTGCCAATGACCTTCAGACAATTGACTTTCAAGGTCGCTGTTGAATTATTATAACTTTCAATTGTGTAACTGTTCCGATAAAGGTCGCGAAATTTACTGACTTTATCAGTACCAGAAAATGTAAAGTTTTATTGAAGGGTTTTTAACAGTGGCGCGACCCGACTTCTCATAGAAGGGGCAACCTAAGTTCCTACCCTGCCACCCTCTGGCCTCAAACGGGGAAGTTTACCCAATTTTTATTTCCCACTACACCAATTGTGGGCGCGGCATGGCCACGTGGTTAGGGCGCTTGACTCGCAATCTGAGGGTCGCGGTTTCGAATCCCCGTCCCATCAAACATGCTCGCCCTTTCAGCCGTGGGGGCGTTATAATGTGAAGGTCAATCCCACTATTCATTGGTAAAAAAAGTAGCCCAAGAGTTGGTGGTGGGTGGTGATGATTAGCTGCCTTCCCTCTAGTCTTTCACTGCTAAATTAGGGACGGCTAACGCAGATAGCCCTCGTGTAGCTTTGCGCTAAATTCAAACCAAACGAAATACCATTGGTTCTTAGCAAAACATGAAGTAGCTGAAATGTATGTGAGTGTTTGTGTTTCATATAGCAAAGCCACATCGGGCTATCTGCTGTATCTACCAAGAGAAATCGAACCCCTGATTTTAACGTTGTAAATCAGTATAATTACCACTGTCCCAGCGGAGGACAACTGAAATGTAAAATAAAAGTCTGAAGATATGTAAAAACTATGTTTATCAAAATGGCGCCATAAGTTTTAGACCACACATGTGACCATATTCAAGTACAAACATTAAAATAAATAGGAAAAACACAGAGTTTCAATTTATTTTAGATATAAATTAACATCAGCATGATAATTTATCTTTTTGGCTTTAATTCTTTTATTATTATAGCTTCTTTTACTTTGCTAGCATCCCTAACATTAGGGTATGATTTAAAAATTGATGAGCACTCCAGTGGGTCAGCGGAAAGTCAAGAGGCTTATAACGCTAAAAATTGAGTTTCGATACCCGTGTTTAGCACATCACAGATAGCCTATTGTAACAGCAAACAAACAAAAACTGATGTTTATTTTGTGTGCAATGCTCATAAGTATGTGAGGGAGAGGGGTCCGGTTGCAAATCTCAATTATACTGTCCAAGTTGCGTTCATTTTCACTTATTCAAAAAATTATCACATTATTTAAAGTTATATTTACAAATAATTCCGGTACAATCTTTCTTTGATAACCACTTAATTTTTTTATCTGGAGTTTATACAAACAAAACTTTGTTATTCACGTTATGTTGTTGTTTTAAACCTGCTTCTAAATTTTAATAATGTCATGTATCGTATACATATGTTGGTAAAACTTCTATTAGAGTGTTTGGGTTCATAGATTTGTGTTCCATAGATATATTTTCGCAGACAATATTTTGCAATATCTTTTTACATTTATTTAATGTTGTATTTTTCATATTATTACTAGCTGAGTTACCCGGCGTCGCACGGTGAAAATTTAGATTTGAAATGTATAGATCAGTATTTTTTTCAGCAAATTATTCAGTAAGTAGACAAAAGCTGTGATGCGAGAAATGAAAAAGTATTTAATCAAACAAAGATTTATTTGAAATTAGATCGTGTTTGAGCTTGTCTTGTTCTTTGAGCCTGAAGTCGTACATCATGTTGCTCCTCTGTTTCTTGCTCTCTATGAGTTATTTGTCTTATTTTTTGTGCTTGAAGTCAGGTTTGACGTTGTTCAGAAGTTTCTTGTTGTCTATATTCAGCTTGCCTTGATGATTCTGACTGAACTCTGGCTTTGTGCTGTTCAACAGTTTC
>NW_013667160.1:0-2674 GCF_000517525.1 Limulus polyphemus
ATTTAAGAAAGGACTTGTATCGCTGAAGTTCTTCGGAAAATATTTTTACGGGAAATTAACAAACGAACAGAGACGTAACAGTACTAAACACTGCATTCACGCTACATGAGAAATCCTAGAAAAGTAGAAGGGGTCGAGCATTGTATTACTATTAGTCTAAGCTTATGGCCTGCAAAACACTATTTACTTCACTGTAACTTGTGTAACTTAAGTAAAGAGGGAGATGTGATAGGCTTAACAAATAAGTTAATTTCACAGAATTGCGTCTGTAGACTGGGGTTGAAAGCTACACTATAATACAGTTTCTAGGCAACTATAGGCTTGTGGGGCAGATAACGTAATAACTAGCAATAACATAGAATTACTTCTCAATAGATTATAACAACTGTATATATTTTTTTCTATTAAGCTTTAATTTTATAGCCTCGCAAGAAACATAGCTTAAGGTTGGATCTATTCTAGTAATTGCCCCCCAATGGCACAACGGTATGTCTTCGGATTTACAACACTAGAAACCGGGTTTCGATACCCGTGGTGGGCAGAGCACAGATAGCCCATTGTGTAACTTTGTGCTAAATTTCAAACAAGAAGAACCAAAAGATATTTTCAATTCTGAAGCATTAGAACATGACATTTGCGAGGAAGAAAAAAAAACAAAGTGAGGAAAAAGAACAATGACCATAAAGGGAAAGATGAAAATACAACAGTTCAAAAAAGTGGAAATATACTGACAGATATAGGAAATTTAAAAACATAATGTTATAACAGATGACATTAGACAATTTATTATAACTCCAGTATCGTGCAAACCAAAAGGATCATTTTCAAGGGATCCAACACAAAATAACAAAGTTTTCTGAGGCATATTACCAAAGTGCATATAAATATGGTGAAATTGGTTCTGGTTATGCTACTCTGTAATTTTAGATGCCGCTTATTGTAAACCTTGTTGGTTATTCTCGAACAGTAAAAAGGATATTCTGTGACTTTCTGGAATCCGAGGCTAGAAAGGCCATAAAAATGTATTAAAATACACAATAACAGTACTACATGGTCTGCATACGATCACTGAAGAAAAAAAAACTACTGATGAAGAGGCAGGGGCTAAAATTCAACAAGAGGCAACTTTCTGGAGAATGGTTTTAGAATGATTGTTTTATGTAACATCGTGGTCATCGAGAACAATTAAGAGAAGAGTATAATGGGAATTTTTTGTCATAAGTAGAACTGCTGGCAAAATTCGATGATATTATGATGCATATTCTTAGTATGCTAAAAGGTTCCATAAAATATTTGAGTCCCAAAATTAAGAATAAAATAATTTATTGTCTAGGAGAGTACTTGGATAAAACATTAACATCTGAAATTAATACATCTCCCTATTATTACTGTATTTTAGATACGACTCAAAATATTTCCAAAAAAGATCAGATGAGTGTATGTCATGATATAACAGACTGTTGAGCTGAGATATTATTGATTAATTTATTTTTGTGAGTGAATATATTATTATTATTGTTTAGTGTTTGTTATAATAAGACAATAGCAGAAGAAAGTGAAAGAAAAGTTCGACGTGAAGTTAACTATCGTAGAAGTGATAGGCCTAACGATTGACATAGCCTAACGTTTAATAGGTTAGAGTAAAACTAACAGTAGTAAAGGAGATAAGAAAATTAATTTATTCCGTCAAAGCGTAGTTCTATAGTAATTGAATCAGCCTGAATGCATTTTGAAAAAAGGAACAGAGGATATTTAGAAGAAAGAAGACCAAACGATTAGGGCAACTCGCGCCACAATTGTAAGTGAATCACACACAGAAAACTAGTGTGATAATAATAGAGAAGATAGTTTGGCTTGTCAACTGAAATTCTAAAGCAATTGAATAGGCATAAGTGGACTTTTGTCAAAAAGAAGAGAACAATATATGTAGGGTTTATGATATGCCTATAATCTCTATAGTGTGAAAAATGTGTTGTACATACGTTTAACTTGTTCCGAATATATTGTTACGTCTCTGTGTTCGTTTGTTAATTTCTCGGTATAAATTCTTCCTGACGAACTTCAGAGATACAAGTCATTTCTTAAGTAAAACTAGTTTATTCTTTCTCAATTCAACTTTGCAATACACTTAATTTCCACAGTCACGCTATAACAAATGCTGTAATTCACAACGAACGACTCACGTGCTCGACCCAACAATACATCTCTCTCTGTCCGCAGTTCAATTACATTGTTGCCGTCACTTCTTACTGGTCTTATATATACAAGAATACCGAAATCTAGTAAATGCTCGAGCATTCACGAACCTTCGAGAATATGACGTGTTACTAGCGTCACGTGACCCCGCTGTCGTAACACTGCCCCTTCCTTAGTATTGTTCGTCCCGAACAATATCCACTTACATTAAACTAATAAACAATTAACAATAACTTAATTGAATGTACAGAATTTACAAACACAAAATTAAAATTCAACAAAGTCTCTTAATTTTACGGGACGTATCTTCTTCCATACTGGTCTCCGTCTCATTGGCTTCTGCTTCATGTGGGGTTCATCTGCTTCATCAGGAAACGTCCTATCACTGGTAACAGTCACATCAGTGGTAGTAACTTCATCAAGGGCTTCATCGTTTCCCTTCTCTAAACCGAGTCGAGTTTCTTCTTCGACAGTGGCT
>NW_013667160.1:3591-63972 GCF_000517525.1 Limulus polyphemus
TCCATGTTACACAGTAGTTTCTCTCTGGTCTACTCAAAACTCTACTGAAGTAGGCCACCACATGTTCGTTTTCGACCACTTTCTGAGACAACACTCCTCCAATTCCAACATTTCTAGCATCACAATTCAGTATGTACGGCAGTGAGAGATCAGGAAGCTTTAAAAGTAGATTGGAGGTCAATTTTTCTTTTAATGTCTTGAAAGAATGCTGGCAAGAAACTGTCCATTCAAACTTCTGGCTTTTTTATTCATATCATGTAGTGGAGCAGCTATAGTTGCAAAGTCTTTCACAAACTTCCGGTAATAGGTACAGAGTCCCAAGAAACTTCTTAACTCTCTCACATTATCTTGTGTTGGCCAGTCACACACTGCTTTCACCTTGTCAGGATCAGTTTGCACACCGTGCTCACTTACAATGTGACCCAAGTAAAGCACCTCTTTCTGGAACAAGTGGCATTTTTTGAGATGGAGTTTGAGGTTTGCTGCTTTCAAACACTTGAATACTTCCTCTAGCCGAGACATTTCCTCATCAAAAGTTGTTGCAAATACCATGACATCATCTAGGTACACTAGGGCTATCCTCCATTGTAGGCCTTCCAGGACCCTTTCCATCAGCCTCTCAAATGTTGCTGGAGCATTGCTAAGCCCGAATGGCATCACACGATATTGCCAGAGACCTTGACCATAACTAAATGCAGTCTTAGGTTTATCTGCTTCAGCCATTTTTACTTGATGGCAACCTGACTTTAAGTCCAGAGTTGAGAACCACAGCAATTCACAATCTCGATAATTTCGCTCTCTATGAGTGCAAAACCCACAATAGCTCGAAACAGAATCGTAAATTACCCAAACCTCACCGTGACTACTGTTTGCTTAAACATACATTCAATCTTCCACTGGCTTTTCTCGCCAGGCTTATATACTAACAACGAGGCTTCGACAAAATTCGAGGAGTTCCCTGATAATTCGAGAAACTCATTCACGCATTCGCTAGCAGGGTCACGTGACTTCCGCTGTCGTAACAATATTTTTGAACGCTCGATTACATCGCCCTTATAATTCTATCCAAGAAAACAGTATTAAAGGACTCACAATAAGATATTTTGTATCAGTAAATAGAGGCTAACTTGTGAAATGTTAGAAAAGGATGATTCTCTCTTGTTTTTTTATCATTTCTTAATGAACAATTGACAGCACGATAAGCATGCGCCACTTTTAACAGTTGCTGTCTCTTTCAAGATGACGCGGAAACAGCTGGAGGTAAGTACCGGCAGAATTTCACCCCTGATCTGAAAATTAATTCTGGTAATTATTAAAACATATAATATCCTCAAGATTACAATATAAAATCAAATGATATTCAACGTATATTACCAAGCAGTCGTAAATAAACAAACAGTAACAAATCGAAATAAAAAATGTAAACAAATTACAAATGAATAAAATATAAAGTATACAATACACTGAACACACTACACATCAAAACTTAAAAATATGTGATATTCGTGTATACTGATGTCTGACAAATAAATCCGGTTCAGGATTGTTCTAAAAAGAATAAATTGAACTTGGAAAGCGAAAGAAAAGCAAGCAACCACAATCTTGAAATTCTAAGAACTCAAAAGCGAAGATAAAGAGGAATGTATATAACACTATGTCAACTACACTATATATGCTATATCCAGTGGCGACGAGGCCTTTCGCTTAATGCCAGGACTTATCAGTCTGGTTGGGATACGACACAGTTGTGGTTGAGATGCTATTTATATTATCAAATTGCATGACAAACAATTGTTGTGGTGTGAAGTAGACTGCGTTGGTGAATTGTAATGTTTATCTCTTTTATATGAGTCATTTATAAGTCAGAATTAGGGTTAGTATAATAACACAATATTACTTATTTCTCTTAACACCAGTTGCTTATTATTATTATTAAATTTTGCTTGAGTTAACTTTACTCATTATTCGGAACTGGCGAACCAGCAAACTCGCCTTACTCTTCCAGGAACAGGTCAAACAACCACAGCGTCAGTGAGAGAAGACTACATTAGTAATTCTGAGAAGTTATTTGTGAAAATAAATAATAATGTATCACATGTATTCACACTATATATGCTATATCTAGTGCTGAAGAGGAATTTCGCTCAATACAGGTCTCATCAGGCCAGATGGGATATGACAGATACAGTAGTGGTTGATAAGCTATTTATAACCAGCTGGAGTACCTCTTCCCGGCAGAAGTTATGTACATTCATGATTAATGAAAGGTTATCTTAGGACATGACAAGTTGCTTCCCTTATGTTTAATTGTAAAAAACACAAAAACGCCCATAAAAACTGCAAAACACAAAATGTGCTACTGAAAATTTGTATGTATCTCCCCATGGACCAATGAACCTCCATACCAAATTTGGTAAAGATCCATCCATAGGAAATGAGGAAGTGGTAAAAAACGCCAATGAAATGTAAAACTGAAAATTTGTATGTACCCCCGCATAAACCAATGAACCTCCATACTAATTTTGATGAAGATCCATCTACACCATGCGAAGTAGTTACATGGACATACAACAGATAGTTCTATTATATTTATATAGATATCCATTTGCATGAACAACAACTGTTACGGCATGAGCTATACTAAGTTCCTAAAGCATAATTTTTCTAGATTTTAGGAGGCAGTTTCAAATCAGGATTCGGATAAGGTTTAATTACACAATATTATTTATTTATTTTAAACCAATTATTTATAATTATTATTTTAGTCAGCTTCCAATCTGTATTACAAGGCTAGAAACCGGGTTTCGATACCCGTGGTGGGCAGAGCACAAAGAGCTCATTGCGTAGCTTTGTGCTTAATTACAAACAAACGAACTAATGTCTTGCAAGTTACAAACAAAACCAAAAACTAAACTAAGAAAAAAGTGTCATTCATTTAACACATTAAAAGAACATTTTAAGCATTATAACTCAAATATAATATACTAGCCAAAATAAAACTATTCATAAACCAATTACAAAAATACGAAAATGGCATAATCATAATTAAGAACACAATGCTCAATAAACTGAAGATTATTGTGCAGGATCCCTTCAGAATCGAACATGGATAAATCTTTGAAAATATCATCCAAGGTAGGTGCAGGTGCAATGGCATAATCATAATTAAGAACACAATGCTCATTAAACTGAAGATTATTGTGCAGGATCCCTTCAGAATCGAACATGGATAAATCTTTGAAAATATCATCCAAGGTAGGCGCAGGTGCAATCCCATCAACAGTTAATAAAGCGGAAGCTTTAGAGGTGTATCAATGGTTGTCGCGGCTAGAGTACAACCATTGCACATGACGCCATACTGAATTTTCGTGTCTATTTTGCAGTTCACCATAATCCTTTCATGTATGTAAGAGACTGTTAGGTGCTTCCATCTGTGAGTTACTAAACTCAATTCCTTTTCTCATTATCATGAAATGAAGAAGTGCCAGCAGAATTCAGCTGAACTAGGACTTTTCAACTAAATTTATTCTACTCATGATTAACACCTACGTTGTGATGCCAACAGAAACGCAGACAAACATACGCGTAGTATGATATTTCAAAGCAAAATATGTCTAGTTACTTGGACAGCCACAAATATTAGCAACCGAGCTTTCGCGATAATGTATGACCATTACGAGTCGGCAATTCACTGTAGCTTGCATCATACACACTAAAAAGGAATACTGATAAAATCCGGTAAAGCAAGGACTTTTCGGTTTAGATTCAGACACCTGATCCTTTATGCTGAAAAATAACACAATTCCCTCGCTACAGGTGTTGAAGTTATATATACACTCCTTTGTGTACTGGAGATGGCTAGCAATATCGCGTGACCTTCTCTGCAGAAAACGCACTACTACACAACTAGTGTTCAAGCGATTCTCGATTCTTGCAAGATGTAAGAAAAATATCTCACCCTAGAAAATTAGTCAGTGGTTCACAAAGTGAGCTATGCTTTTTCATCTGAATCTCAGAATTCGAAGTAATCATCTTCAGTTGTAAAAACTGTTGTTGTTCTAGTTATTAGAACCACTAACGTCAGTATCCTACCTGCATAGCAATCAAATAGCTATCACCAGATATTATTTTATATCTCGAAGTAAAACTACTTGATTGCTTAGAAAATAACTATTGGAAGGGTTTTTTCATCTCATTAATCTTGTGGTTAACATACCATCGCTAGGTTATAAAAATCAATTGAATCACACAATGCAGGTACAAACATTTCACCGTGAAACCCCACTTGATAACTCTGAACGCCATTTCCTTCCAGTCACTGATCTTACAATGAAGTACTTGCCCAAGTTATTGATATCACAGACAAAATCAGAAGGTCGACTTCTTGACCAATCATAGAAGTTGTCTTCTGAAATAGGCTAAACAAATTCCCCACCCCCAGTGTTAAGGGTTAACAAAATGGAATTTGACCACTTTCCAAAGTCTGGAATACCTAGATGCGGGAAACAGGCGTTCCAATGGCTGATTCTGAGCCTTGGATGGTTTAGTCCTTGATGCTATTGAGCACATGAGTGAGGTGTAGCTACGGGAATGACCATGTAGTGCCAATGTTCTAACTGGGGGAGAATTGAGCTGTCTATCAGCTAAGTTCAATGCTCAAAAGAAAGGTGCCTCAGAGAACTTAGATACACATGATGTGTGCTGGTTGCATGGGATAATATACCCTGGCAAGGCACTGACACATATCGAGGATATCCTCGTTGATATGTTTGTAGGGAGGCTTCCCAGTGAAACGATGAGACAATACTTAACTCTAAGATATCTTCTAATGGAGGCAATTCCAGTGACAACAAGGTTCAAAGTTATAACTTCAAATAAGTCATAAGAGAGTAAAAGCCCCAGTAGAAGCTTTCAGTCTTGACTGATCATCCTACCTAAGTGCTTCACATCAAGCTCGAATTGCACAGAAAGCAAACCAGCAGTTAAAACCCCTTGGCACTGTGACATAACCCCACTGTTTCTCACTGATATTTAAGCTGAAACCAATATAGATAATGTCTCTGCTAGGCTGTTGCTCCAGTCAACTACTCATATTCTGCCAGGCAGCAAGGTGGGCAAAGCTACCAGTATCACCTAATTGCACAATAGATGCAGAAAGGTCAGCAATGAGCTGTAGCTGCTGCAACTTCCCCTTTGTGAAACTAAAAACTAGCTATTTTGGGAGCACAGCAGGTAGCTTGAATCCAAAGGTGTGATGGTCATCCCAGCTCTCTCAGTAGCGGGTGATGCTTGTTATGCGCCTATGAAGAAATAAAGGCAAGAGATAGCGTTTCTGGTTGACACAGGAACTACCAGAATGCTGTTTGATTTTCCCATAAATCAGACACTCTTAGTAAAGATATACTAACTTTGTTTTGGCAAATGATAACAGACTGTCCGTGACTGAAGAGGCGAATATTCCCTTACATCTAGATAAAGTGAAATTTCACAGAATGAAATCAGTAATCTCTAACCTGGAGTCTGACATTGATATCCTATGGATGGAAATGCTGCAGAAATTGTTGGTCAGTTTTGCCTGTGCAACAGGTGAGCTGCATTTCGATGGGAAAATCATCTGATACTGGCCAGATCAAGCTCAGGAACAGTAGCCTGCATAAGTAAATGTTGCAGAAGAAATCACAGTCTCTCTGTGTAAATAAGTAATTGTTTATTGTATTTTATGGATGTTATGTATTACAATTTCGAAAGGTCTGAAACTGAGTTAAATGATACTTTAAATTTAGTAATTAAATTGTACTTTGGATTTAGCAGTTAAGTAAAAGCTGATATATAGTCAGTTTATGATATTTGCCAACAAGATTGATACAAACAATTTTCTTTTTAACACAACTATGTTTTAATATACAAACAAGAATACAATTTACAATAACAGTTATTACAAACAATGATTTATATACAACTATTTTTCCAACTTAGAGGAAATATAAAGTCTTCTTTCTAATCTGAAACTTCGTTGGCGTTTTATGGAGGGTTCATGATGAGCGAGTTAATTACGAGTTGATGTAGCTACAATTCGCTTAACGAGAAGCTAGCTAGCTTTATCCTTCGTTATTCACCAACCACACACGCCGAGTGACGTTATGTAATGTTTTCGTAAAAATACTAATGTCAGATAAGAATTTACTGATGTTAAATGATTTGTATTATTCGAACTTTGTAAATGCTCCTGGTCAAATATCTGCAGTTTTCCGATTGATAAGCGTTATAACAATCACAGTTATAGCTTCCGAAGTTTATAGCACACTGACTATAGCAAACTAATAATAGATACTACTTTTAGGCGCGTCGCGTTGGTTATATTTATAGGTGTGTGAAGAGTTTCTCGAGAAATCAGATTACATAACAATACAAAGCTACATGAAGCGTTTATGTACATTCATATATTGTTGAGTCTTACACTCGAGAATCTAGGCGGGAGTTTCGCAATACATATTTAACAATATAAGCTATGTATGTTTCTAAATATAAATGTAATATAAACAAACGTCGATATTAAAATACATATATAATGATAAATCCTTCACATGAGTGAGATCTAGTTTATTGGTGCCATGTAATGTGCTGATAGAGCAAATACACTGTTTCATGTTCACAATGAAGTAACATTATCTTAGACAGTTCGAGGAGGGACATATTATTGGTGTTGTTCTGTAATTATAAACATCTGACAGTAAAGCTTCTAACTGGACTGGTCATCAGCAGAGTAAGTGAAGTAGAAGTAACTGAAACTAGTGGTATCGCTAGAATTACTTGCATCTTGCCACATCTAAAAGCAAGTACCTGGTTACCAACACATCTAAGGTCACTAATTGAGGATTGTGAAAGCACTCTTGACTCAGCACAGTAGCAAAAGCATGTGACTTGTTGGCTGCAAATACTTTAGACCTGGCATTCAGATGCTGGCAAGTCAAACTGGAAGACAAGAGCAGAGCTAATTCTGCTTACAGTATTTCAGATGGCTTGTACGAGTTTCACATATGACAATAAGCCTGTGTAATGCACCTGCCACTTATGAAAGACTAATGAACTTATACTGAAGGGACTGCAAAAGGAAAGGTGCCTAATATATATAGTGAAAGCTTCAGTGCTGGCATATCCTCACACAACTGAGAGTTCTTAGTAGATACTGCTCCCAGCAATGAGTAGTAGGAGCAGTGTTATCACAGTTGCAAGATAGAGTGGAATGTGTGATAGCACAATATGCTAGTCTTGTGCTCATGGCTCCAGAACGATGAGACTGCAAAATAAAGAAAGAACTGCTTGCAGTTGAGGTATTCATCAAACATTATCTGTTGTACTACGCCATCTGTGTCAAAAACACGGAAAACCGAAAGATTGTCTTGTTCCACACAGGGAGACCTTGTCCATTTATCGAATGTCTGGATCTTTGAACACCATGTTGAGAGAGAAAGCCATTTTTGCCATATTGGCATTAAGTCATATAGTAACAGATTTTTCTAGTGACTGGATACCATCAAATAATGCTTCAGGAGCACCAGAAAAAGAAACTGAAAGACTGCCTTATTATATCATTTCTTTTCAGAAAATATAAACTTCATGAAGGGCTCAGCATGGATCCAGAAACTTTGTCTCCAAATCAAGAAAAATGGCAGAAGTCTGTCGTAAACTGTTTAACATGTTTAACACACTGCCTAGATCTACTTTAAAATAAAATATTGAACTAAGATAATCCGTAACTTTATTTTTTTTAAGAATTAGAGTTTATACTTGTTTAAAATTATACATGATCTTAAGTACATGTATCTAACGTATTTGGAATTTAGCCTCCCCCTCCTTCCTCATACCCTACTACAATTTCGTGGCTTAACCAATATGAAAGTAATATTTTGATAGTATTTTCTTTCGAATTATCCATGAGCCATGTTCATTTGTAACCTGTAATCACAGCCAAAATATTCTAATGTAGTTTTGTTTTGTTTTTTATTAGGTTATACTAGCCTGTTTTAGAGGGGTAATATTGTCTTTGTACTTTCGTAAAATAAATTCAATTATTTTGTTCTTTATAACTGTAATTTAGTTATTAACATTTCAAGAGGACGCTAATTCAAAAAATAAACAGCTAACTTAGGTTACAGACAAATTAATTGCAGCATCTCGCGAGCGTTGGATAAAGAAAAAAATGAATATTGTATTTTACTCTACCTATGAATATAAGTTAAAATATATTTGTTTGCTTTTGTATCTTTGTTTTAAAGAATAATTCTTATTACAACATGGAAAAAATATCTATGAAACAAGTGCATCGTATGATGAATCACTTATTAAATGTGATTGATTGTGGTATGGTACTGACGCATGAGTCGGAAATATTTGATAATAATAATATGATTTACTGTTAGTGCTACGCTAATTTAAGTCTACACTACTGATACATGTATCTGTGTTCAGTATTTTCCGGAACAGATGCCGAACAACTAGAGCATATAATTCTGAAGCACTGACAATTTAAACTGAGCATTTTGCAACTTTTGTATAAAAATATTTATTATATGCCTTCTTTTGTAATTTAAAGTTTTCGTATTGTATTAACTTCATATATGACATAGCATGTGCAATGGATTACGCATTTCAAATTCTATAGCTTCAGCCTGTAGACTGTAGTATAACTATAAGTATATTTTAACTAAAAGCACTATACCTGTGAATACATATGCACAAAATGGTTTTAATGAATATCAATAAAGAGTGTTTATATGATTTCAAGACAACAGAAATCTATTAACCTTTATGTTTTTGTAAGAAACAAATTATGATTACAAAATTTGCATATTGTTATATCTGATTGAGGACTGACAATAACAGTGTTTGACGTTCCAATAAATAAGTTGAATGCAAAAACAGAATCATAAGTTACGGTTTACAGTCATCAGTTCCTTGCCATTAAGGTTATATGTACCTTAACATCACTGCCAGTTTAATGATGCATTGCTTTTAAAAAATTGACTTGCTTTTTCTACAAATGTGTGTGATTATTATATAACAAAAAAGGTGATATTACATAAAATCAATTGATGTTATTTTGGCTTCCAATTACTACAGTTAATAATTGAATGTAATACCAGTCCTATATTTCCTATAGCTTTAGAACAACTTTGTGCTCTTTGAAATGTTTACATTTCATTGAACATTGAGAGGCATTTAAGAATCCATTATAAGCAAGACAGGCCCATCTCAGAATTATGTATTCAAGTAACCATTATTTACCTGAACTGTGTCTTCCACCTAAGTAATCATACTTGTAATATAACTCGTAATGAATGAAGTGGATGAGAAAGACCTGCCTTTGATGGCCAATACAAGTGAAATTTTGGTTAAGCATTATGTAATACAGTTAGATTGTGAACTTGATCAAAAAGTCTTTTTTGGAAGTGTGACACTTTTTCTTGAACCAGTTAATCAGAATTGTGAAAAATGTGGTTTATCAGGTGATAAATTTACTAATCTAAGTCAGGTGTATTGGAATACAGTAGAAGATAATATTATAGCTAATCCTTGTCATCAGAACTTTCTGAATTGTCAAGAAAATGTTTCAAATGAAGGATTGAAGAAGATTACTGGTAGTCATAATAAGAATATCAATTTGAGACAAAGAATAGTAACAAGTTCTGATGTGCCACACAAACCTGTGTCAAAATCATTTAACAAATGCCATGTGTCTTGTTATACAGAAAATCAGTGGAAAGACCATTCACTAAAGTGTGAGAATTTAACTATTTTAAAGACAGGAAAAAGAAAGGGTGATAATATAAAAGAGTCCAGAAAAAAGTTAAATTATACAGAAACTTTCAGAAATGTTGACTGTCATGATTCTTTAATGCCTGTATTAGGTTGCTGTGCAAATCTTCAAGCATATTGTGAATTTCACAAATCTGTTCATCATGTTCAAAGAGATAAAATACACAACATATTTAGTGACAATCACAAATTTAAGAAACAGTGCACCATTTCACCTGAAAAATGTGTGTTTGAGCAAGAAGAAGGGTTCTGTAATTTTTTAGAAAGTGGAATTGACAACACTGCCAAGTCTAAACCAGGTATTGAAGATGTTGACTTCTGTTTGTCAGAAGATCAGATGAACCCCAATGCACTTTTGAACTTAAAGGGCTTAGATGATACAACACCAGATACTGTAATTTCAACACAGTCATCTACATGGAGTTTTAAGCACATGCAAACAGAAGAACAACCAAGTAAGCTATTAAGTGGTGTAATAAGGAATGATAATTTCAGTGTCCTTACAAGTGAGACTGAAACTAGTAACTTTGAATGTATCTTGGACTGTTGTGATATTACAGTTACTAAAGTTCAAAGTTTGAACACATTTAGTCTTATAGATAGTACTTATTCATCCCACTTCAAGTTAACGAACGCTGACAAAAATGTAGAAGAAGTAGTAAAGTTAGAGAAAGAGGATCTTTGTTTTAGTTTGGAAAAATGGGCCTTGAAGATCTGGAAGGAAGGAGTTAGATGTGGTCATACATTCCCACAAATAATACAAATACACTATCAGACCAAACCTGAAGGATCATCACTCTTGTGGGTCAAAGATCAAGATGGGAGGTCAGTATACATGTATAATCAAATGCTAAGTATAATAATTTCCTAAAACAAATTTGAAATATAATTTTTTTTTCTGGTTGTAGTAAAATAGTTTGGCAATTTTAGTTATGTCCTATAACAAAATTTTATTTTGATGATTGAAATATTATTAGCTTGTCATTGTACCTATATGTATACATTTGTCTATATATACATATATATATGTTTTTAAATCTATCAGTTGGTCTATGTTAATGCATAAATCTACTTAAATACACATTCCATAAACAAGTTTGCTGCATTCTCTTGTAAAATTCATTTTGTAAATGAAATTTTGTGAAATTATATGATTATTTTATAGGGAAATCTTGTTTAAATTATAAATAAGTCATGATTACACTACCATTGTGATTTTCATAGAGGCATATGTAAAGGTACCATTTGATAATTAGCAGATATGTAGGTTTTTTTCTTTTGATGGATAAATCCAAAGGAAATCTAGCTAGTGCAGTCCATAATCAACTTTCTATCAGTAGTACATACAATTAATGATCATGACTAAATATATATATATATATATAATTTCAAGTTGTGTAATTTTTCTAACTCTTTCATATAAAATATAATTCCAAATTTGATTTTCCTACAAGATAAACCCACAGTTCATAGATGTTTCTTTGAAAATGTCAGAATAAGATTTAATATATAACATTTAAGGACAACAAGAGGCTTGTTGGTCCATTAAGAATGTTCCAAACACTAAACTAAAAAATTAAAATAAAACCTCAAAGCCAGCTCTTATCATTTAAATATGTATCAGTCATTTCCTTTAACTCTCTTAAATTTAACTGCATTCACCAAATATGAAGGCAATCCATTTCAAAAGTCAACTGTTCTATTAGCAGATCCACTAATGGGGGAGGGGTATGTGGCTTCTACCCTGCCAAAATTTGTATTTGCATCCCCTAGTTTTAATGTTCGCCTCATTAACTTTGAAGAAAAAATGATGTATTAACACTATCAATTCCTTTAACATCCCTAAACACCTCAATCAGATCTTTGCTGACTCTTTTTCTCAAGAGAAAACAGTTTCATAGATCTTAATCTGGCCTGGTATGACAACCTTTCCATCCTAGGTATCAATCTAGTAGCCATTCTTTGAGCTGTTTCTAACAATTCAATATCTTTCTTGAGGTAAGGAGGCCAAGACTAAACACAATACTCCACATGTGGCCTAGAGAAAGTGACTTATACAATGAAATTATAACCTCTTTAGACTGTCAATAAAACTTAAATCCTATTTGTCCTACTGCTAACAACAGCTCACAGCTTAACTGGCTTAAGAGACATCAACGAAAACACCAAGATCCTTTTCTACCATAACACTGTTAAGGTTATTCCCATCAAAATTATGCTTATAATTTACACAGAAAAACAGCAACTTATAATGAGTACAAACTTCTAATAAACTATTTTTTTGCAGTAACTAACAACACACAGTAATGATAAGTACAAAATACATAATGTGCATACTTTTGAAGTGCTACAACATGGTACATGGTGCTTTCATGCTGGCCCACCTATTGTTTCTATATGCTAAGGAAGTATCATCTCATGAAAATATATTATCTGTCTTGTCTCTGTTTTGCTGCTTTTATTGGTACATTCCTTGTTTGTTACCTTTTAATGATATCACATCATGTAGTTTGAACAAGTACTAATGAAACCCAGCTTTGAAAGCTGTTATAAGGAAGATTTAAATATGATTGGATAGAGCATGAAAGTGTTATTTCACAAGTGGTGCTTTCTACGTCTAGGATATATATATATACTCATTTTAACAGAAATATTTTTGTGTAAACCAAATTGTTTTCCATGCATTTTGGGTCCCATGTGTCTTGAATCTGTGTTTACTGCACCTCTTGACTTCCTCCAATTAGTTTTGCCCCTGCATAGTTTGAACAAGTCTCATTGTGTTTTAAACATTAGAAAAAGAGACATGAAAGTAAGGAAATAAAATTTTAAAAATAATGAAACATTATATAGTATTTCTCATGTGTCTGTATAAATTTAAATTATAAAATAATACTGTAGAAAAATAAGTAAATGTATGTCTTATAGGCATTAAACTTGTATTTATGATCACTTTTAAAATGTTTTAAGCAAATGCCTTGAGATTGATAGCTTTTAATGCAATTACATGTATATACGGTACTTAAGTTATCAAAGCTCAAAATATACACAGTACTTGAAAGTTAGGATCAACACAATCCCATCAAGGGCATGTGATCGGTATCTTCAGGCTTTCTGTCCATCATAATGGACCATTCATATGAACAGCCCTTTTCTTTTCTGGAACTACTTGTCCATGTTAATGAAGAGAACATGGCAGACCTACTGGAACACAAAATCAGACTTGTCCATATATATTTCAACATTGTTCACCTATATATATTTTGTTAGTTGTTTTCAAGTAGAGATAGTTTTATATTAGTGTTCAAAGTTATATAATATCATTTACTGTGAAAGTTGAGTTTGAAATACCTACGAGGCTGCTTTTATTAGCCACATGTAACTAGGTATTATGCTGCTTCTGGATGTAAACAATCACGTGGCTGCTGCCATATACCTAAAATAAATAAAAAATTCCTTATTATGAAAGTTAGTTCTTTCAAAATTCAGTTTGCAATTTGTTTCATCAAAAAAGTCAAAGAAGTAATGAAGATATGTGGAAAACTTTAATTCTCAATTATGTGATCTTCAAGATTCATAGATTTAACTATTGTTTTAAATGGACTACCACAAAATTTGCTGAACTACTAAAAATGTCATTACTTCTTTACTGATTGATGTAGAGCAACAATTCAAAGTTATATGGAATGCTTAGTTGACTCTTAAGTTTTATGAATTCCCTATAAAAGTCTCAAAGAAATATCAAATAGAAGTTTTCAATGTATAATAGGCTATTATAGTTTTTTAAATATTTTATAAATATTCAGATGTTATTGAAAATTAAGTGATAACTGTATTGATTAGAAGTTTGTTTTGACAAGTTCTGTATTGTAGTGCTTCAGTGTTAGGAAAACATTAGCTTGAAAATCTGTTCATCAACTGATGAAGTTTTTTGTTTGTTGAGTTTTTTAAATACCCATTTTAAAGTTATGAACAACAAAAAAAGGGTTTCTTGGCCTGAATGTTTACTAAAAGTATTTGAAAATTTTTGTATATTATTCTTTAATCAGTTGATGGAAAAACTAGCAAAACATTGATATAAATAACTATTATAGGGTAATTTCAAAAGTGTCATGTACATGCAATAATCAGTTATTTTAGCTATTATATTATTATTTTTGTAGTTTTAGACTACTAGTTTATCATCAGAGATATTTTGAGTTGTTAGATTACATAATAAACGATACTTGATTTTAATTTCAGATAGAAACCGATATTATCTCATTGCATTCAGTAGTGTTATTTTTAATGTTTGCCCATCTATAAGAAAGTAAGAAGAAAATGTTAGAGTAAGGTCTGTAGTTATTGGGGGTACAGACAGATTTAAAATTTTGTATAGTTTGTGTATACAAGGAGATTTGTTTTTAAGGTAATGAGGCGTGCATTTTCTAAATACCATATTTGGTATTTTCTTTGTGTTTCAAACAGAGACTGTGTCTTCACATATGGAGCAAGTATTAACAATAGGTCATTACTTCCCTGCCAAGAACCTCCTGTTGCTATGGCAACCTGGAGAGCCATTGTCACTGTTCCAAAATATGCAATTGTTTTAATGAGTGGAGATGAAGATCCTTCTGTTATAGAGAAAGAAAATGGTGAGTAAGCTATATATATATATATAAAGATGGCATGTTTATGCTCTGAAGCACCTGGCAGATATTCTTATATAATTATAGCTGTAAAATAAGAGTAGGTTAAGGAAATTTCTTGCTCTGTTGCTTTACAATTACATGTAAGAGAATATGTCCTTGTAGTCTCTTATATTTGAAGCTTATACTGTCTAGTAGCAATTAACAAAAGATTTTATACTGTAGCTAAAAAAATAGCCACATTTTTAAAAGCCTTTTGAAATTAGAAGAATTCCTGATGATTTAAATATTGCCACCATAATAATCTCTGTTTATATTTATAAAAAATGGAGGATAAGATGAATAATTCATTATCGGTCTGTTAGTATGTCTTTTGTTGTTAACAAGGTGTTGGAATCTGTTGTCAAAAAGTTATTTATAAATCTTTTGGAAGGATGATACTTAATCAAGGGTTTTGGGCAAGGTTTTAGTAAAATTGAATAAAAATTATAACTAAAATATGCAGTGGAGAGATAATTTAACTGCTCTAAAAAACATAAAGACAGAAAGCATCAATATCAAATTGAATTTAGCTCGTCACACACACACATGGGCCTATCGATGAAGCTTTTAAAATAATTCAAACTAACAGCAAACATGACATCAGCAAATTGACAATTACCAAAGTCAATAAATAGTTTATAAAAAAGCAAGTTTGAAATTGCATTATTTTACAACCTTTTCATTCTACTACTAAAAAAATCAACTTATAAGGAAAGCTATCAAAATGCATAATAAAGTTTGAACACCTGAATAAATTATCTTTGGTTTTTGTAGATTCAATCAAGTTCAAGTTCTAAACCTCTCCTCAAAGTTTAGACTCCTTGTTGAAGCAGTGAATATCTGTCACTGACCCTTAATTATTGTCAAGTATCGTGTTGAAATTGTTAATATCTATCATTTATCCTTCCTAATCACTAAATTTAATTTTTATATAATGAATATCCTTCATTGTATGATATATTCAGGTGAATTGAATATTCATTCACTAAATGATAGGAGATTTGCTCAAGATAATTATTATGGAGTAGTACTAAATATCTTACTAATTGAGTCAATGTTAAATGAAATAATGAGACTTGGCAAAAAATAAACAACTTTTATTATATACTAAACACAAACAATTTTTACATTTGTAGTTTACTTAATTACTTTGGACTGTCTCTTTTATTGGACCACTAGACTGACTACTGACATCTAAGTTCTACTTGATTATCTTCATTGATGTGCCAGACCAAACTGCCAAATTCTAGGTTCTTAATATCAAAACATCTCATTTATCTGATGTGAAACATTATCTATGTGACCAGTCAATCGAATTAAAATATAGGTGAACTGTAACCTCTAGATATCCCCTGAATATTTGTTGAAGGACAATGCTGTCAACATTCTTACACAACATTGTATTAAGAAATGTTCTCCATGAGCTGTAACAGGCATTACCTACTTTGAGAACATCAAAGGAATAAAGATAACTTGAATAAAAGATCAAGTTAATGGTTTTCTTGACCATATGTTTTGTGAAATCTACACATATTCAGAACAAAGAATAAATTTAATATCTAATACTACAAGAAGATAGAAACCCATGCTATATTCATATACCACAATTGATCCTTACTGATTGCCATGTGTCATGTTGAAATAGTGAATATCTTAATATTTTTTACTGATCCTTTGGGATTGCTAAGTGTGAAGTTGAAATACTAAATATTTTTCACTGATTCTTACCAACTGTTATGTGTCATGTTGAAAGAGTAAATACCTATCCTCAATCCTCATTGATTATCAAGTGTCATGCTGAATTAGTAAATGTTTTTAACATGATATCATTAATCAGTAATAAACAAAGAACAATATTCCATATTTTAATATGAAACCATTCAATTAGTAACAAACAATGGCAGATATGCACTATTTTGTCATAATACCAGACAATTAGAAGCAAACAATGAAAGGTATGTAATACTTCAAAATGACTCAAAACAGTCAGTAGAAAACATTGAAACTAATCATGTAGTAATCAGTAAGAATTAGTGAAAGATAATTACTATTTCAACCTGACACCTGAACCCATAAAGATTTGTGCTGTATTAACATATATGACAATTAGTAAAAATGAAAGAAAGAAATGCACCACATTAATATGCCACACACAACCAGTAAAAATTTTTAATGATATGTACTACAGCAAATATACATATAAAAAATAATGTTTGATAATAAGTAAAGGTCAATGAGTTATGTACCATGTCAACTAGCAAAGATCAATGAAAACTGTTCTGTTTGGTTTTATTTGATAAAAATACCCCTTTTAGAAAATGTACTTACCATCAGAACAGTGAAAGAATTCTGGGATTTTTGTCTGTAGCTGACTTTAAAGATAAAAGTAGGGAAACTTGTAAAGAAATTAAAGCATTATGACTAGGTGTATTTACAAGTTTGCAAATATTTTCTTTTTAAGGTAGTAGGAGCACTGACCTGTATGCTTTGTTTGACCATGATCACTTTTGTACTTGCATATGTTTTGATGAGTTTTAGAACATGCAACTGCTATTGATTTGTAATTAATGAAGTCTTCCCAAATCTATAGATAAATTGGCATACAACTACTATACTAAGGTCGAACTACCAGTGTCCACGTTAGCTCTTGCTGTTGGGTTTTGGAAGGAATACAATCTTGGCCTCTCTGGAAACATTTCTGAGTATTGATAACTTTTCATTTTAAGGATTTACTTATTTTATTGAATTTTTTTACATACTGTAATTGTTAATATAGAAAAGTGATATACTGCATTCAAAGAGCCTCATGTAGAAATGGCTGATTTCTGAAACACACTTACCTCCTCTCACACTTTAGTTTTATTCAGATGAAAGTTTTTCTTCTCTGCCCATAGCAAATTATATCTTGTGATTCTCTCCACCTACATCAATGTGCCTCTATCCCAGATATATAAGTTCCCTGTTATTACTTCCTATTCACTTTTCTCAATGGCAGAACATTATGATGATGGTTTTACATGCTTGCTTGCAGGTTTCTCTTACGTATAGTGTAACTTTAGTTATATAAATGCTTTGGACAACACTTTTTCACCTGTCTTATTGGGTTTTGAGTTTATTTTCTATTTTCTTTATTGTCCACACACAAAGAAAAGAGGTTATAATTTAAAAAAATTTCTAAGATGTTTCAAATATGAATTCTCACATTCACATTTCTGACAGGAAGTTTTCTAATGCTCCTACTCTGCCACCTTTGAAATCTAGTGTAGCCAGGCATCAGGGGGAGGTCCCCTTTCTGTGAAAGATGTCCAATCTCTCATACGGAGAGAGATGGAGTCTTACATGAGGTCTGATGTTTCTTTTCCTGTTGGCTCAGAGGCTGAGCTTGTGTGGTCTCAAGGGTGGACTGGTAAGAATTTGGACATTATGTTTTTCTGACTCATTCCTTTGCTCAGACAACTAATTACAAACCTCAGATGAATATCCCGCCTCCCGCACCATTTTTGCAACTAATACATCAAGTTTGTAATGTCTTGAGCATTTCTCCTTTGACTTATTACTCTTCTCCTTCTTTGTTGGGGGAAAGTCATTTGGCTGATTATTTAGTCATTCCACCTTTGCCAGACATTGCTGTGCATGCTCGGAGATATGCTGATCAATTGAGAGAGGGTGCTGCCATGCATTGTCCTCCCCATTTATCAGATCAGCGTGCATTAGCTTTCCATCTCTTGGAGGACCCATATTTAGATTCTCAGAGGTTAGATCCTCTTCTTCCTATTTGGAGTTCTAGGCCTGATGCAATCATTTGTCTTAACCTAACTCAATTTTCCCAGATTTGTCTGTCCCTTGCAACAGTTTTGCAGTTTTTGTCTTCTTTTCCACTGTTGTCTGAGGCCTATCATAGATCTACTGCTTAATTTTCAGAGGATCACAGTTATTTATTGACTTCTACTTTGGTAAAGTTATCAGCTTCTGCTCTCTCAATGGTCTATTGGTTGTTTTGTTTCTGGGATCTTTTGGAGAGAGATGCCTTGTTGAGAGCATTTGACTTTATTATTTGGCATTTAGAGATCTCAGAGAAGCTCCTTTCTCAGACATTTGATTTTTGCAGATATTCCAGATTCCATGGAATCTTGGGTTGGATGTTGCCTGTCTCCACTATTATCGACAATGGCCTATCACCATTCCCAGTCTTCTGTAAGATGGTTTCCTGCATCTCCCTTTTGGGTTTCCAGACCTTCTATGTTGGCTCCACATTCTATCGAAATACAAGGGAGATTCTACCCTTATCGGTGGGTATCCTCCACTTGTATGGAGTGCCGACAATAGCATTGGTGACTACCCTATAGGGTCTGGTTCTGTGGAGGCTCAGCTCAGACAGTTTGTGTCTGTATGAGAGACCTTCATCACCAATCAGTGGGTCATTCTGGTTCTTACAAGAGGATTGGCTCTTCATTTCATCTCTTCTACTCCATTGTCTATCATACCAGTTGTCTTTCCCATCCCCAAGGATTGTCTTGCATCCAGTCATTGAGCACAAGCCATCCAGGATCTTCTGCATAAACAGGCCATATAATGCGTCCACTCCTTTCTTGAAGGTTTTTATTCCCATTTGTTTATAGTAGTAAAGAAGATGGGCAATTGGCAACCTGTTATTGACCTTTCTCAAAATTGGTTCCTCCAGCCTCCTTAATTAACCATAAAGTCGTTTCTTTTTCTTCAGTGGCACTTTGCACCCAGTCTGTGAACGACAAAGTTAGATGTTGCCGACGCCTATCATCATATTCTGATTGTGAAGTCTTTATGTCATTATTGCCATTTTGTGTACGATAGACAAGTTTGTCAGTTTTGCACTCTACCATCTGTCTCATATGGCTTTTCCTGGATAGTCAGATCCTTTTCATGTCATCTTCACTTATTGGGCATTCACACTCACCATTATATGGATGATGAGCTTCTTCTCACTCCTTCCCACTACTTAGCAAAGCTTCACACTCAGACTTTTTTATCTGAAGCTGTGAGAGGCTGGTTTCTCCTAAAATGGAGAAGTCTGTTCTTACTCCCACACAGTACCTCATCCATTTAGGGGTATTTTTCAATTCCCAAATCAGTCAGGCCCAATCTTCACCTCTACTCCTTCAGGCCATGGAATGGGCTATTCTTGTTATACAGTGGTGCAAGTGATTCTATCTCTTTTGGGGATGTGGGCATCCTTGGAATCACTCATTCCTTTGGGTTGGGGCTACATGTTTTCCCTTCAGTGGTCACTACAGGACCAATTGAATATTTGCATGGATGCACTGGGTTTTTTGGTGACTCTATTGACTTCCAGCCTAGTTGATCTTAACTTGTGATTGAACAGGGACAACATGACAGTAGGTGTCCCTCTCTCGCCTCCACATTCAGAGATACATATTTTCATGGATGCTTCTATCCAGGTATGGGGAGCTTGTGTAGGAGATATGGAATTCAAGGGTCTCTGAACAGAAGAGGAATCTTCTCTCCACATCAATCTTTTAGAGCTTCTAGCAGTTCAATGAACCATGTCTCGGGCTCTCAAATTGTTGCAAGGGAAGGTGGTAATGCTTAACCCAGACAATTCCACTGTGGTCATTTACATTTCAAAGCAAAGGAGCACTCACTTCAGGTCTCTTTGTTTTAAGACATTAAATCTTCTCCTTTGAGCCCACAATCATCAGATTGTTCTCCTTGTGTGTCATGTTCCAAGTGTTATGAATTTAGTGGCCAATCAGTTATATTGTCCCAACAGTGCTCTTCCCACAGAATGGATGCTTCATCCACAAGCCTTTCATTGGATCTGTTCTCTTCTCAGGATGCCTTAGATCAATGCTTTCACCACTCACTGGAATTCCCAGTTCCCTTCCTTCTGGTTTCCTGTCCCTCTGCCTTTAGACAGAGATGCTCTTGGCCAGGATTGGATGAGTTTTCATCTTTACGCATTCCCTCCAATTCATCTATTATCCGAGGTTCTTGCACCGATTCACTCCTTGTCCTGTTAAATTCTTCTGGTGATGTCATATTGGCCAGGTCAGCCTTGGTTTCCACTCCTTCAGGAGCACCAACTTCTTCCTCTCTGACCATCCCTCTTATGTCAGCCTTGGTCAGACATTCTTCATCTTGCAATCACTATTTTCCAGCTTCACGTCTGGTTTTTATGTTGTCTGTTGCATGACATCAGGGATTGACCTCTCAGGTGACATCTTTATTAACATGATCCATTTGGCATCCTTCGTTGGATGTTTATCAACAGAAATGGTTTACTTATCATCAGTGGTCTCTCAGACATGGTTTTAATCCTTCTTGTCTCACTGTGCTGCATGTTTCCAGATTTCTGACATGGATAATCAACAAAGGTTTGGCACATTTGTCTGTTTCTCTGTATAAGGCAGCTTTGTCAACTGCTTTTCATTTTTTCGGAAGACGTAAAGTTTTTGAGTTCCCAGTTTTGTTCATGCTTCTGAAACCTTTTTGGGTTATCCATCCTCAACATCCTTTCCAAGTTCCTAATTGGGATATCTCAGTGGTTCTCCATGCCTTATCTCATCTGTCCTTTGAACCTTTTGTGCCAAGTTCCCTATATCACCTTTCACTTAAGATTTATTTACTTCTCTTGTTGGCTAGCGAACATCAAGATTCTGATGTGTTTGCAGTTGATGTTCACAGGACTCTTTTCCATTCCACTTATGTTTTTCTGTATCCTGGTAGGTCCTTTCTTCCCAAAACTTCATCGGCTAGAGAAAGGGATAAGGCTTTCTCTCCTATTCATCTTCCCTTGATTTCTCATTTTTATGAACACTTAGGTCCGAATCATCTTTGATGCCTAGTTTGGGCCCTTTGATGTTATGTTGAGTGCACTGAAGGTTTTCAAGGTTCTTGTCACTGTTTGTTTATCCTTTAGGATCCTAAGGTGTCACATGACTTATGCCCTGTCACTTTGGTAGGTTGGGTTCATCAGTTTGTGTGTATTGCTTACTCTGGGCTTTCATTGGATGAACAGATATTTCTTCGGGTCTCATCTCATCAAATTTGCCATATCTCAATATTCTAGGAGACTCGGTTGTGTTGCCCGCTGGAGGAGATTGTACAGGCTGGTATGTGGACCATGCCTAATAAATCTATATCTTGTTAATTTGTCGGTTGCCTCATAGGAACATTTTCGGCTACTCTTTGTGGCTGTTCTCCATGCCCTGGCTAGTTTGTAAGAGAGGTGAGAGACTTCATTTCTTTTGTGTTTTTTCTATTCTTTTCAGGGACCCTCTTGACGTTTTCATTTGGATCCTACTCTGTGACAGGTGTTGCCTGGTCACGTATGCTTATTTCCAAATCAACAATAGCTACCAGTCGACCAATAAATAATTTTTTCCTGGTAGCAAGGAGCTCTATTGAGATGGGGTGTTCCATAGGACCATTTTGTACATTTTCTGGGTGGTAAACAATTATAAAACTACAAACAATTCCTACTACTGGCCCGCTGCTCATGGACTATCATAAGTAAATCTTAAGGGGATTTTGCCCATCCCTGCTGACCCCTGGATTTAATAAATTGGGGTTGGTTTGTTTTTAAAAATAGGGAACATGGTTCACCTACTGCACTGCCTCCTTGGAATCCCCTTTGCAAGCACCCCCCCCCCCAATCCCCATTTCTTCTAGCAGAGTGTGGGAGTCATTACCACTCTCAGTTTCCAGCCACTGGAGTGGTGGACAGAGGTCTATTCCTCCTGAGTGATGCTTGAACTCATTATTCCACTGAAGGAGAAGAAGGTAAAACTGGGTGCCCTCCTACCAATAACCCTGGATGGTTTTCCCAGATGTATGGTAGGAGCAGGACCAGCCTACATGGGAATCTATTTGTAATTCTGGTTTAGAGATGACCCTTCGTTATCTGCTTGCGTTGTGTATGGGCCTTCTTTTCTGTCATTATTTTCATTTCGATGATCATGGAAGAGGGTCCTTGACTCCTCATAATTCTGCATGCGGAGTGTCAGTTCCTGTGCTATTGGTTGAACTTAGTTTGTTCCACATCCGCCTCATAATTCCGGGGGCAAGAGGTGTTGCCTTGCCTCTCAGGTTGGGGAGTTAGGATTGCTGTTTGTAATCCTAGACCAGGTCATCTCTGTTTCTTCAGGTTGAGCGAGATGTGACAGATCCTGTAATTCTGAGTTTGTTTTGTTGCATTTTGTACTTCTTCAGGTTGGGGCAAGGATTTGTCCACATTTGTGTTGCTTGCCTTTTCTTCAATATTCCACAGGCTCGACATACAACATTCTGTAACTTTCAGGTTGGGTTTCAATAAAACCACATTACTAAACCAGACCAAATACAAATTGGATCTCAGCCCTATAATTCCAATGACAAGACATGGGACCTTGCCTGCCTGGATGGGGCCTGGACGATTTCACGTTTTCTAATGATGTTAGGATTTTGTCTCTGTGGCCAGTTGGCCTTTACCACTCAGGAATTACATTTCATGTTGTCTAGGCAAAGAGCATACCTGTTCTAGAAGTAGAGTGGCCCCTCTAGTATGCTATTACTTTATCTCATTTTCACATACCTCTTTTCTATGCATATGCTTTCTATGTGGATCTTGCTCTCACTGGCCCCTCTACCTTGTCATTGTGGGATTCTAGCTTAAGTGTGAGCGGAGGTAAGTGTGTTTTGGAAGTTAGCATTTTCCTATACCTATCTCCTTTCACACTATGAAATGGCCAGTTCCAAGTCTGCTAATTTGGACCCTTTCAAAAAGTGAATAGGAAATAATAATGTGGAGCTTATGTACAAATCTTGGATAGGGTCACATTGACGTAGGTAGAGAGAATTACAAGACTTGACTTGCTATGGGCAATATAGTGGGGTATAAATGCTGGAGTAAGCGAGGTAAGATTCATACCAATGCTTAGATGGGCAGAGAAGAGAAACTTCAGGATAAAGCTAAAGTGTGAGAGGAAGTAAGTATTATCAGAAATGCATTTCTGGTGCAGAAAAATGTTAACTTTTCATTTCTCTGTGACAAGTTTCCATAAAACAAATCCAATAGGGGTGAATTCTAAGATTTAAAACAAAAATTGTGAGATCTAATATCAAGTGGTCTGCATTACAAAGAAAGCTGTCAATGTATAATTATCTTCATAATAATCTTTTTCCTGTTATAGAATTTTTTAAAAAATTAAGCTTTTTATAGAACTTTTAAATGTGTTGAAATTAATCCATTACATTTAGTTTTCATAATTGATTAGAAATAATAATGACCCAAAAAAATACCATATTCTGGCTGGGAGATTTTTAAATACAGTTGTAAAGAGAAAGAGTTACTCTAAGTATGAAAAAAACCCAACTAAAGTCTTATGTAAATTGTTTTTGGAAAGCATTTTAGAAAACTTTGTGAAACATATTTTATAAACTAGGCAAGTGATGCTTCAAACATTTATATGAACTGTAACTAACTATTTACATAATGTATTAATAGTATTGGTGTTGTGTATGTAAGTGTTATGCATCATCAATGGGTAATTCAAAGTTTTGAAAATGTTTATAAATTGAAGTTAACTTGTATGGTTTTAATCAAGAAATAACATTAAATCATCAAAGTTAATAAATATAGCTTGTAAAAGTGCAAGAAGTAAAATGGGAGAGAAGAAAACTAGTGAAGTTGTCAGTGATTATGGTATATTGGAGAAGCTACAGTTTTATATGAAGAGTAGTTATATTACTAGAGAAATGGACATATATTATAATGCTGTTTTTATATGAGGTGAAAACATCGATGAGGAGTGTCTTATGCAGTATATTGTGAATTTTTAATGTATGGCAATATAAAAAATGCCTTTAAATGCTAGAGTGTGAATTTATATTGTTAGATAAAACAAAGGCAGCTTGAAGTGGTTCTGTATTGGTTATTACACTAAAATTATTCAGTGATATAAAGAATGAACAAAATGAGATAGAAAAGAGACTGAATACTGTGGAAAAGACTCAAGAAAATTTAGAGATGAGATTAATTGATTTGGACAAGTGAAACCATGGAAGCTATAAGCTTAAATAGTTCCAAGACTGTTAAATTTAAAGAATGGATACAGAAAATAAAAAGAAGATGGAATAAAATTGAAAATATAAAAGATAATGAGATTAACATGAAATTGAAAACTTGTAAAGAGGAAGAAAAACAATATTTTATAATCGATTATAATATTATTAATAAAGAAATATAAGTAAGAAGAGAACATAATGAAGGATTTATCAAAGAAGTTATATAGAGTATGTTGAAATTAGGTAACTTAGAGATATTACAGATAATTACATTAGGAGAGTTTGTTCAGAATAGACCTTTGGGTAAACCTTGGCCAGTGAAGATAAAGATTGTAGATGTAGCAAAGAGAAAAGAGATTTTAAGGAAAGCTAAAATTCTGAGAGGTGGTCTAACGAGTTAGGGAAAGTGTTTGTAGGTTTTGATAAAGCACCTAAAGAAAGAAAAATAGACAAACAATTTTTTCAAGAACTCAAAAGAATGAACGGTGAGACAAATCTGATAACACGAAATGGAAGTAGTATGCAGAAAAGGAGAATGAATGAAGTATCCTGTCCATAAGACAGGATTTTTTATAAGTCCTATACCAACTCTGGAGAGAGAAAAGAAGGGCCACACCTAGCAAAATGATACAACATTCAGTTGAAAAAAATGATATAAATGGTAACATTTCTTTTCACCACTGAATACATTTTAAATTGTTACTATATTAATGCATAAGGTTCAAACAACTAAGTTGACAGATTTTAGGAAAATAGTTGTAACGAGGAGGCAAAAGATAGTTAGGGTAACAGAGTCATGTATTCTGGTCAAGTCTGATGTTAATATTATAGGATTAGACTCTATAGTGGGGATGACAAAGAGAGAGGAGTTCTACTGTATGTACACAATGAGCAAGGCTGTCAACTTTTTGGAATCTGTTTAAGTGAGACATTTGAAAAAGTACAATTTTAGTGCATGGTCAAGTGCTGAAATTTATCTATTCAATGAAGCAAAATGATGCAGTCTGGTGCATTTCCTAGATCAATGTGATGCTGAATTTGAGCATTAGAATAGGCCCAACTGTTTATGTCTCTCTTTTAATATGTGAGTGTTGGTAGCTCTGCAGTAGTTTGTATATTCTCTCCACTGGGAGGGATAGGAGTTTGTGTAATAAATGCACACAATATTCTTGATTTCTTTACTCTGTTAAAAGTTAAATAGCACAGAACTTGAGGTGTCTGTAGGAAATGATTAAGCTAAATATCAAAACACAAGATGCTAGTCGGAGTTGTGTATAAAAGTTACAACTATTACAATTGATGAAAAATGCAGTTATTACAAAAGGAGTTACTCATTTAATGATGGTTGGGGACTTCAGTTTTCATGAAAATGATTGGAATGGATATTGTGTTACAGGAAGTGAGGAGATACTTTCAGCAAAATGTGTTGATTCTGTTAGTGACTTTTATCAACACGTTGATTTCCATAAATGCATTAGACATGATCAGTAACCATCAACAGCTGATTTACTGTTCGCTAATGAAAAGTATATGATTGAGAATTTAGGTTCAATAGTACCAGTTAGTCGTGTTGGTATACTCTAGTTGTATAATTTATATGGCAGTGTTCATTGTAGTTTGAGAAATGGTAATAGAAATTGTTGAAATGATGCCTAAGAGAAAGGAGTTAGGTGAGATTAATGGATGGAAGAAATAACAAGTGTGGGCATGAATGAAAGTTAGATTTAAAGAAAAAATTGGGAACCTCTAGCGAGGAATATACTACTTAGACAAATAATATTATTGATAAGACTTATTGTACTTCATTAAAAAACTAATAGGTGTTGTAGATCAGTAAAACAAAAGTACAAATTATTGAAGAGGTATATGATAACTTAGAGGAACAAAGAATATGGAGAGTATAGGAATCTGTAATATAATTTTAAGAATGTTTGAGAAAGCAGCTAAAAAGTTTAAAGATAAGCCAAAGATGAAATGTTTTATGGTTATAAGATAAACAAAATGAAGGTTAAACCTAAGTTGTTTGACTTGCAGAAAAGTGATGGAAGTATAACTGTGAGTGGTAAAGACATTAAAAAATGCTATTCAACATTCTGCATCACAAAGAGCTATTACATTATGCACACTGCTGTTTAACTTCCTGTACATGCCACAAGTCATGAACAAAGTTTCTACCCTTATGCATCTCAACAAGTATTGCACCAATCTATGGTGTAATCATCATTAGACTATAGCCCTCTATCAGTATGAGGTTAGCACATTCTTCATGCACAAGAATCCTTGTGAGCACTAGCCATTTGAACATATGCTTATTCTTTTCTCAGCCCTGCTTATCTCAGTTTTTTCTTAAGATTAACTGTAAGTTTTGCACTTTTTGTTTTAATATTTTGTTACTATTCATCATGTAGTGTTTAATTCCTTAATGTTATTGATTATATGAAAGAACAGTGCTAAATTTTGAACTTATCAGTGAGAACTTTTATTGGAATTATCTTTAATTCAATTTTCTTTTTATTGACTTTGTAGTTTTGGAACACATGTACCATTGTTTAATCCATAAAGGTTTTGTCCAGTACTCTACAAGTTTGACATAAGACCCATTCACCATTACCATACCTGGCTCATTCACCTTCTAACAAAAAAAAATTTGTATATATTACAAAAATGGACCACCAAAACACAGTTTTATGGATTAACTGGATTATGCATTTGTTTCCATGTTTCTGACATTCCCCAAGGTTTTTAACACTTCTTTGCAGAATCCATCCAATACTGGATTTTATTCACTTGAGGATTTCTTTCACTTCATATGCAGGACAAGCTCAGCCTATTTCTTTGTGATACTGAGCTTTTGATACCAGGGCTCTCATATCTCCTTTGTTTTCAGCCTGAGTCTTTTTTATGGCTGTGGTGGCTCACTGAATCTCACATGACCCAGGATAATATTCTGTCCCAACATTACACAGACATACTTTTGTTTGGAGCTTTCCACAGCTCAGAAGTCAGTCTGTGGATTTCTGTAGTTAGTATCACACAAGTTACACTGTTTGTTCACTTTGTGTTTGATGACAACAATCCAATGACCACATCTTTCCACTGCCTCTGTTCCAGTGAAATACAATTCTAGATACTTGGTCAATTTCTGATATCCAGGGATGAAGTTTCTCTGTCTTTACATTTTTGAGCTAGTAGCTACTCGATAAGCTTGCCATCATTTTATGTCTCATCTTCTTACCATGACCCATTCAAACCCCTACTCTGTTGTTTCTTCCTTACCTTGATATAGATGCACTTGCTTGGGACCTCAGTTTTCGTGTCTCTGGACTTTCTCTTTTGGGCCCTTGGCCACCACATTCATTTGTTTATTTATCATGTTTTGAAAGCTCAGGCCCTGGTGGTGGATCAACTATCTCACCTAGGCCTGGACTTTTTCCACAGAGTGATTTCTCCATCTTCTGGTGTTTTTAGTGGATTTGCCCCCAGTATGGTTGTTCTTTCCATCTCCCCTTTACTCCTTGCTTTCACTCTTTTGGTATCCGATCCCAGACTCTACAGCTCTGGTTGAAAATGCTCTGTGTGGTTCAGTCTTCTTTCATATGCTTTTGATGTATTTCTTCCCCTACCTCCTTGTGGGAACCATTCACTCACTTTTGTTTTGGACTCCTATACTATTTATCACAGGGACAGAATCATCTTCTTCTCTGACTGTCCCAATATTTAGATGGCTTGGAAGGGTGATTGGATGTTTTCTTCATTCATCATCCCTTCCATGTATGGACACTTCAATCCAGATTGCCTCTTTGGTTCTGTACAATCTATTCATTATGATCTTACTTGTACTGCCCCTTTTTAGGGCATTTGCCAACATCTTTTCTTGTTATAAATTCCTCTTTCTCTAACAACTTATCTCCTTTCTCTTATTTTCAACGTCTCCTCTCATCATGTTTGTCATCTTGCAGTTTCTCTTTCCTCTAGCCATTGATATCCACTCTATGAGATTTGCAGGTGGGAATGTGGACAACCCCTGACACATTAGTGTCCCCATTGGGAAGTTTTGCTTACCCTGACTTACATCTGCTTCAATTGCCATTCTACACTCCTTACAATGGCTCTGATGGTGAGTTGTTTATTTTATTTCTTTTTTCAGGTCTCACAACCACTTTATTATTGAAGCAACAGAACCCATCGAGTGGCTGATGTTGTGTCAAAGAGAGTACTTACCCAAAATCCAAATCAAGTGGGAGCATACAGAAAGTGTTAAGCCCATCTGCTCCTGCTCAGTGCCTACTGTTGAGACAAGGTTTTCTATAAGACTGCTTCAGCAGTATCTATATATTTTATCTTTCAGGTCATTCTACATTTGTGAAAAAAAAGTAACAACAGCACCAGGTGTGTGTGCCTGCTCTTACACAAAGCTTGTACCTGCTGTCTTTAGTTGTAATAGCCCATTGCACTGTCTCTCAGTAAGGGACCTAATTATAGATGATTGTTTATGATATGTTCTCTCTATATAAATTCCTCCCTCCCCATTTCTTCTAGTGGAGTATGGGAGAACCAGTGTTTCTCAGTTCCAAACCACTGGGGAAGTTGATATTGAGAGCTCCTCCTCAGGCTGTGCAATCCAATCTCACTAGTATGAGACTGAGTTGATGACCCTTAGTTTGGAAAGTAGGGCTGGTAGTGTAGTACAGGTCACCCCAGTATGTTATAAACTAAGCCATTCCTAGTGCTTTGGTCCAGCTCGATGAGTCTTGGATTCACCTCACAACACACGTGTGGAATGCTTCTCCCAACATCTGATTATTGTGGTATTTCATTTAAGTATTTCTCCTATATTCTCTTTATAGAATTAGCCACACTACACACACTTATTCAGCTGCCTGCCTGTAAGTTAATGACCAGTTGGACAACATTACATTCTGCCCACCTTAGCAACACTTTAGTGCCATGCAAAAGATTCTTGTGACTTTTTTTTTGTTCTACCTCTTCTCCTTACAATAAATACCAAAATAACATTGGGCAAAGAGTATTTACTGCTTGAGGTAGATGCAGTCTCTCACTAAGTGTTGTCCCACTAAATTACCCCTTAGTTCATGCATATCACACTCCATGGGCTTTCCCTTTCTGACACTGTTCTCGGACAGGAGTTCATCTTTGTACTTTCTTTTTCTACACAGACCGCTTCATCATCTTCAATATTTCAGATGGATGCTTACATTTCTGCACAACTCCAACTTTTTCTTCTCAATTTTGGTGCATTTAGTTTGCCTCATCAAGAATGAGCCTATGTTCAAATGCTGGTGCTCATGGGGATTACTGCATATGGAGGATGTGTCATTCTGCTGTTAGTGGAGAGCTATAGTGTAATGATGATTGCATCATAGGTTGGCACAATATATTTTGGTATATGTAGGGGGAGGGAGCTTTGTTTAAGGCTTATAGAATGCATAGAAATTTACATGGCAGTGAATGTGAGGTTATAGCTCTCTGTGGTGCAGTGAAGTATTTTAAATCAGTTTATACTGAAGAGGATATTGAAAATGTACCACATTGTAAAAAGTGTACACTTGAATTGGCATTCCCTTTATTTATAATTTATAGGAAATCAATAGACTTATATCATTTTCCTTTGGATTGTAAATGTGCCAATGTATGCCTTATATTTGATAAAGGCTTGCAACTAGCCCCAGAAAAATATAGATCCACTGGTTTAACATCATATATTTGTAAAATATTTGAATCTATCATTAGATATGAAATTGTAGAGCATATGAAAGATAAGAAATTAATACTTTGAATCAAGATGAGTTCAGTTAGAAAGGTCATGTTTGACTAACTTACAAGAAATGTTTGAGTTTTGGACTAGTGTTATATGAAAGATATGGTATTGAGGTAGTTCACTTAGATTATAAATAGGCTTTTGAGACTGTTCTTATACATATTTTGTTGGTTAAAGCATGTGATTATGGAATTTTCAAAAGTGTGGAAATGGATCAGTGATTTTCCAAGTTATAGAACTATGAGAGTTGGGGGTGAGAGGAGAGTATTCAGAGTAGATAAGAGTAATTAGTGATGTTCCCCAAGGGACATTCATTGGTCAAAAATTGTTTATAGTTTATATTGATGATATTCCAAAATTTGTGATTTCTATCATGAAAATGTTTGCTGATGACAAAGGTTTTTCAGAAAAAAATATCAAATGATTCAGTAGGGATTTATTACAGAGAGAGAGAAATGTGGCAGTTGAATTTTCACGTTAAAAAATTTGAGATTATGCACATACGATAAGAAGATTCATTGATGAGTTATTACAGAACTGATAATTGAGAATGTCTTGTTTAAAGGAGATGTTGACCAGAAGGATTCTAGTATGTGGATTACTGATTCTTTAAAGAAAGAGAGCAATAAAGCAGCATAAAGAGCTTTGGAGATGTTAAGAAGTGTAACAAATAGTTTTAAAACAAGAGCTCATTCCACATTATATATAGAACGTATATTAGACTTCATACGGTTACCATATTATGAGAAGGATATCAAGTTATTGAAAAGGGTTGAAGAAAGAGCTGCCAAACTAGTAGATGGTGTGAAATAAAAGGAACATGATTTAGAAGGAAAATGAATAAAACTCTTAATTGATATGTTTTAGTGTGTGTTTTTAATTTTGAATTAATAGATTATACAAATAAACTACAACAGTTTAAAGAATTCTGGACCACTAAATGTCATATGTAAACACTATAGTGTCCTAAGAAAATCTCAGAAGCTTTTTGTATGATTTTGTTTCATTTTGTTTTTAAGTAGTGTCATCATACATCCTTCAGTGTTCTCATTACTGTTCTATATCAATTTTGAAATGTCAGTGTTTTACAGTTAAAATTATACAGAAACATTCAGATCCTTTACAAAAATACCTTATCAACTTTCATATAATATGTGAAGTATCATAATTTATAAGATACATGGTTTATTAAATTTGTTCCACCCTTATCTCATGAACACTATATTTACACTTAAAAGTTTTAAGCTTTATGCAACTCCGTATTCTTTATTTTTAAAGAAAATTTACTAGATCTATTGCCCATGCTAAAACTTATTCTTTCCCTTCTCGTATGTAAGTTTATCATGAGAAGTTTTATTTATACCCCTCTGTATGTAAGTTTATCTTGAGAAGTTTTATTTATACCCTTCTTGTATGTAAGTTTATCTTGAGAAGTTTTATTTATACCCTTCTTGTATGTAAGTTTTTCATGAGAAGTTTTATTTATACCCCTCTTCTTTAATTTTACAAGCATTTTGAAGGATGATTTTAAATTTTATTGTAACGTTTATAAAAGATTAGAATATCCTATTGTTGCAAGTAGAAAGTGTAAAAAATGTAAACACTTAAGTTTCTGAAATAAAACTAATTCACAATCTAACATTTTTTTAGAAGTACCCATTATGCTGATGTAATGATCTACTTTACAAATAAATTAATTTTTTTTGTAAAAAGGCTTATTTTTTCAGGATAAAACCAAAAGTAAAACAAGTACCTTGTAAAATATATTCACCAGAGTCGCTCTTGGAAAGAACATACAAAGTAAGTTTAGCTTGGCATATTGTAGACTTTACTTTCTTAGACATGCTCATTTCAAAGGTCAGTTTGATTATAATAATCATTTATATTATATAATATGTCCAAAAATAATTCTATGTAGAGAAGTACTGTTTAACTGGCTTATTTTTTTTTGTTCTAAAGTGAAGGTACTTATTTTGTGTCAGTAGATGGCAGTATTTTATTGTTTATAATGCAAAAATGAAAAAAAAATTAACCACTGTTGTTACTCATTTGTAGTGATATCTTCAAATTTCAAAATAAATTTACAATTTTAGAAAGTTACAGTAATAGTTATTGGTAAAATCTGATCAAGATGTACAGGATAAGGAGTAGAATCAAACTTATTTTACAATCTAACAAAGAGATAATTTTAAATATATCTTTTTTTAAATCTAGTTGTTGGTGTTTATAGGAATTATTTCGTTTCAGACCAAGGAAATTATACATCAGAAGTTCATCTGGAACATAACATTAATTATTAACATAAAATCAGTGTTTGAGTATGTATGTATTTATATATATATATATGTGTGTGTGTATGTTGGTAGACCAAGATACATTGTTTTATTAGTAGAGGAGCCTTTATGGAACAAAAATTTATTGTGAATAAATTATAAATGATCTGGTTTGTGGATGAATTACAATGTAATTTAATTTATATGAATAAATGGGATTAAAACATATGACACTGTTTATGTGTGTTTACAGTTCACAGCATTTTACTGTATTTTGCTTTAAACTAAAATAGTTTTGTGTCTTACAATATGCTAGGACCTAAGTATAATCTCTATATACAGAAAAGTAAATTATTAAAAAATTGCTAAATATCTAAAAAATAATTCTAGGTGAAGAGTATTATCGGGGTACACAATGGTTATCTCCAGGTTATAACATTAAATAGTAGTCTTTTATTGTGCAGTTTTAATCATTTAAACTTTGTAAAAAATATTTCTTGGTAGAAGTAGTAAGTAGTATTGTTATTTAGAATTATTTGAGAAAGGTTTAGGAATTTTGCCATCAAAACTAAGCTTGTTGCTTATTATTTAGGAGTTTGGCCAGTATCTTCTCACATGTTTGAATGTAACTCAGCAACTTTTAGGAGTTTACCCTTTCATTAAACTGGATCTGTTGCTGATGCCAAAATGTTTTGGAAGCCTTGGAATGGCAAGGTATGTATTCTACAATCTAGATTTTACAGTGTATTCTTAATTTCTCTGAAATACTGTCTATGATAAAATGCATGTTGAAACTATTTAATATAAAATTCTTCAATATTCTAATCTGAAAGAATTTGTACTCTCTATGGAAATGTATAACAGTGTGCCCATACGGTTATAGACATACATGAAATCTTGTTATAGAGAACACTTTTATTTATATAAGTGAGTGTAAATGTTTTCATTGAAGTTCTGAATCTTGGGGAACTTTGTGGAACTTGATTTGTGGAAGTAACTGGTCACACTGTAGCAGTCAGGATCAAAGAACAAATTGACGATATGGCCAAAGCCTTATAGTATGTATTATATGCATAATGGTTTGGACCAGTTTCCTATGGGCCAAAAGCACAAAGCCACTGAACTATTTGACTAATATTAATCACAAGAGATCAAAATTTGCGTGTCATATTTTCAATTGTCATGACTTGTATTGTCTAAATTTAAACAACCTAAATCTGTTGATAAGGCCTTGTCACAATGCTTTAACTGCATCAACTACTATGATTAACTTTCTCCTACTGTGCTTAACTTGCCATTGTAAGTTTCCATGATAGTTAAGTATTCAGTGTGACCTACCTGTTTTATAGGTATAGTAAGATTCCTTTCACAAGTTTTCTTTTCAAAAGGTCACAAATTGTTTACTGAACTATACTTATGGCAATATATCTGTTTTGGTTGAATTTAATGTTGTTTTTTGTTTATATGTGATTAACAACTTTTTAGGACAGTTTTGTTTCTTAGCTTTTTTCAACTGTTTAATTCTATAAGTACTAGTATTGTTTTTTATCATATTTTTTTTAAATTTTGAAAGTTTCTATTGTGGATTCATGAACAATAAACACTATTAAAATTTAACAGTTATATTTTCTTAGTAAAATATTTTTAGACCTGAAAATAAACAACATTAATGGAATATTTGTGTCAAACGTGTTTGATTAAAGTGTAAATAAAGTACAACATGCTCAGAAAAATTGGTTAATGATTAAAATGCTCTATGAGAAATATGAACAGCAATTTGTGTGTGTAAAGGGCAAACATATCTGGACATGATAAAGATAATAACATGATACATTACAACATATGTAAATTTTTTTGTTACAAAATTACTAATACGAAATTACTTTTTGATTTGTCTGATGTTACGTAATTTTGCTTTAAAGTATACCAATTTGTACATGTTTTCTTCATTTTGTAGTTTACCGATAGGGTACTTCCCTCCATTCACAAGATTAGCATGCCAGAAGCCTTCTGCTTCCCCCTATTGGAATCGAATGATTCATAACATGTCTCTCATGTAAATCATCATGTGTCACTTCTCCACCAATAGGAGTGTGACATACTCATGTGACACATGTGACTCCCTCTATACACCTCTACCGAACTATCACTTCTCGTTTGGCAGCACTTGTGCTCGGATGTGTTCCTTTTTGTTTGTTTAAAGTTTCACATTAGTTTTTAGTATACTCATGAAGTGATAATTTATTTTCACTTCTAGTTTCTATTAAGACTGTTTCTTAACTTCACTTTAATCCCAGTTTATTACAGTCTCATTGTTATTTATACTTTCAGTTATTGGTTGACTCTTCCTCATTATGAAGTTTATGTTTCACTTCAGGGGTCACATCTGCGACTAGCGCTATGTCTCAGGGCTCAGGTGCGGGCGACCCAGCGGGGGATTTAGCCATGTTTATTTGCAGGAAGATTGAACGTTACATGGGTCAACCTCTGTTTCCAAACCTCACCCCAATTTCTTCTGTACAAGCTAAGCCTATTCAGACAGACAAGGACTTAGATCACCTATTTCCTCCTCCTGATTTTGCCATGCCTTTCCATGCCTTGCCTGAGGAGTCATTTAGGTCTAATACAGTCTTTTTGGATTTGGTTTCTCAGGTATGTGGCGTTTTAGCCCATTCCCTATTTCCTAAGAACCGTGCTCTTCCTTACTACGCGACCAATCTTCCCATCTTTATTTGATTTTTACCCCCTCCCCGAATATTCGGGTACATGCTGACTAACTTGCCTCACAATTATGTGACGGGATTAGCATGCCTCGCCTCCCACGGGCTTTGGATCAGTTTGCTCTTGCATATCATCGGCAGACTCTCCTTTTATGGACCAGCAATTATTAGATTCCATGTTGCTTGTTTGGGGTGTGGCTCCCAAATATCCTGTAAGTCTGACCCATGTCTAATTTCCCGCCTTTGTCTTACCCTCATAACTCTTTTAGGATATCTCTCTATCATCCATCTCCTGTCTGATGCTCCACTGAAGTCCTGAGGGGGTTTTCTGGGGATATCCTCTCCCTTCTTTCCTCCACGTTGGCTTGTTTGTTGTCTTTGGCTCTGGCTTTACATACATGGTTTCCCTGTTGTTGGGACCTTGTAGGTCATGATACGACTTTAACTTGTATCCGTTTGCCATCATCTTATATTCAGGATTTATGTATGGCCCCATTTTTGTGGTCATCATACCTGTTCAACCCCTTTCACCAGGTTTTTATTCCAGACTTGTTGTTGTTCCCAAGAAAACCCAGGGAACCAGAGGCCTGTCATCGATTTATCCCACCTCAATCACTTCATTCAACTGCCTCGTTTTTACCATGGAGTCATATCTCACCCTACGGTGAGTGTTTTCTCCAGGCTTATGGATTATCAAGATGGACATTGCTAATGCTTATCTCCATGTCCCTATATCACCATGGTCTTTTCCATATCTTAAGTTGGTCTATCACGGGGTGGTTTATCAATTTTGTGTCCTATCCTTTGGGCTTGCTTCCACTCCTTATGTTTTCTGTCAGGTAGTCAGAGCTTTTTATCACCATCTTCGTGCGATTCCACCATTATATGGATGACTGGCTTCTTCTGGATAATTCCGAACTGGAGTTGGCCAGCCATATTTGTCAGCTCCTTCACGTGGCTGGTTAATCAAATTGGATACATCCTACCCAATATTTTATCATTTTTGGTGTTCTTCTTGACACTCATCTCAGTTAGGTCCAAACTTCTCCTCTACAACTTTGTTCCGTGGAATTGTTAGTCTGCTATACCCTTTCAGCTCCCTCACTTTCTGCTTGCAAGGTTCTATTGCTTTTGGAAATGTGGTCTTCATTGCTGTTGCTAGTCCCCTTTTGGTCATGTGCATATGCAATCCCTTCAGTGGGCTCTTCAAGATCAATCGAACCTTGCTTGGGATCTCCAGTCCGCTCCCGTTACCCTTCCTTCTACCCTGATGGATGATCTACAATTGTTGTTGGACAAGGCTCATATGTCGGCGAGTGTCTCGCTTCCTTCTCATCATCTGGATTTACATCTTTTCATGGATGCATCCCTTCAGGGCTGGGGTTTTTGCATATCAACAGCCTCAAGCTTCTTGCAGTCCATTGAGCTTTGAATCACTTATTCCTCACACCATACATTGTCTGGGAATCACAGACAATTCTATGGTGGTAGCACATATCAATCAAGGGGGCATCCAATCAAAATATCTTTGTTTTTGGATCTACTATATTGTGATCACATGCACCAGATTAATCTCATTGCGTGTCGTGTTCTGTGTTCTTTCAATCTCGAAGTGGATCGTTTTTCCCTTCCAGACCAAATATATCTGATGGAGTGGTCTTTAGATCTCCTTCTTTAGCAGTGGCTTTTCCCCATGTAGATGCATTTGCCACATACTTCAATCACAAATTACCCCTCTTTTGGCCCCCGGCACCTCATCCTCAGGCTCTGGCAATGCCTTCCGCCAGGATTGATCCCACAAATTCCTTTATGTTTATCCCCCTATCCAATTACTTCATTGGATGATCTTTATCATCCATACCACTCTGTGTCAAGTCCTTCTGATCGCTCCTTACTGGCCAGCTCAACCATGGTTTCCACAATTACAACTGCAACTTTTCTCTCCAGTACCTCTTCTTTGTCTCCCTCTCTTCTTCGTCAACCTCAGTCACCAGTTCTACATTCAGGCATTCATTTTCCTTGTGTTCCATGTTTCACCTTTCCCTTAAAATGCATTTCCTTCTTCTTTCAGCCTGTGGACATCGAAAGTTTGATTTCTTTACCGTTGACGTTTCACGTACGCTTTACCACCCTACCTATCTTCTCTTTTATCTGGATCGTACCTTCCTCGTAAAGACCTTAACAGCTAGGGAGGGTAACTCATCTATTGTTTTACCCACTTTTAAAACTTCATCAGATGTTCGGATCTGACGCATGATGATCTACATGAAAGACACGTTGGAATCATTTAATTCCAATAGGGGGGGAGCAGAAGGCTTGTGGCTTGCGTAAATAAAAAAATTGCATATACAGGGCAGTACTGGACAAGAATAGTTAATCTTGTGAGAGGAGAGAGGTACCTATCAAAAATACATTTTCAGTATAGGAAAAAGTATATCTTTTGAGCATCTCACATTTTATAATGTAATACATGTTGGACATTAAATTAAGTCTTCAAAAGTGCACAGGTTACTAGTGTAATTTTTTTCTTATTTGCTCAAATTATCATATTAATAATAAGAAAATTTACAGCAATCAAGTTTGTTGTGTAATTTTTGTGTGTAATGAAATGCGTGTTATAAGTAATTTTTATACAAGTTTTGTTTTAATCATGATTATTTAGAATAATGTTAATGAGCTGTACTAGAATAAATAAGCTTAGGTATAGTTTGATGTTACTAGTATTTCCTTTTCTTTTCATTTTACAGTCCAAACTTGATTTTCCTTTCTCAGTCTTTATTGGCTGGAGATGGTAGCATGTGCAGCAGGCTAGCACATGAAATTGCACACTGCTGGTTTGGACTTCTGATTGGAGCTTTTGATTGGACAGAGGAATGGCTTAGTGAGGGTTTTGCCACATTTCTAGAAGACATACTTCATGCACTGGTACTTCAAGTAAGACAGTACAGCACCTTGTTCTATTATGTTATTAAAATGTACTAATTCTGTATGTCTAAACTTTAAATGCAATCGTTTTCATTGAAATAAAAATACACTATGTGTATAACTGCAGTGTACAATACAAGTTTTTGTTGTTTGTATAAAGTACTTATTATTGACATAATTAATGTTCACACATTATTTCTTCTGTCTCTACTGCAAACAAAGCAGTACACATGTTTTCAAACTATGGTACTCCCCTCTCTACAGAACAATTTGCTAGAACCTTGGCACAATTTTAACTGGATACTCAATGTTTTGCTTTACAACTTCTTCATTAAAACACAAACTGTAAGCTAACAGTACAAAGTTTCAAATGATTTAAATAATAAATCTGGTGTTATAAGATCGTTTATTTCTAGTATTAAAACATCTTCTATACACCAATACACACTACAGAAATTAAATACTGATCTTGGCACTACTGCTGAAAAGATTTTGTATATATGTCAAACCATTGAAAAGAGCTCTAATCTGTGCATATAATAATGTGTACTGAATACATTTTTATCTAAGGAAAATGTTTTACTTTAAATATAAATATATCAAACAATACATACCTATAGTTCAAAATTAATGACATCTTGTTAATAAACTTTAGAATGAAAAAAATAGTTGTTAGATTTTTTGTATTTATGAGTTTATATATATATATATATTAGGTGTCCAAACAAGTTGGTTTTAATGCATCAATGGTTGGTTAGTTTCTTGCTCATGCTTTCATACAACAGCACATACACACTATACATATAATTTATATACTTATTCTTTAACTCATGAACATAAATTTTGTATTTCATAAATTGTATAATTGTTGATTTTTGTGCTAATTCTGAAATTTAATATGTGTAAGATTATTTATTTATTTAAAAACTCTTGAGAATGTACATTGTAATATATTTTTTGGTCATGGTTTCCAGGAATTTCAAGAATCCTAGGAGTTTGTGCTCATAAATTGGATATGTTTTATTTCATGGAAACATGATTATATAAATACAGTTATTCATAAAAAATGAGGAACAAACATAAATGTATACAAAGTCTATAATATCTGGTGTTTATAATTATGTATATATCCTTTTTATTAAATATCCTAAATGTAATGCATAAAATTTTTAATATTTGAAATTATTTTCTATTAATAAAATAAGTGATTTGATTTTAAAGCTTCCTCTTTAATAGTTATTTCAGTTTGAAAGAATTTGCAAAATGCATTTATTTTTTTAAATTAAATCGTGCAATAAAGCAATCTTGTTTTATCATAAAAAAAATAGAAGCTTTTGAGGGTTTTGAAATTTTACCAAAACTTTGGTCACAGAAGAAACCTATGCCTCTATTTATCCTACTTTCCTGTCAAATGCACTTTCAAAATATTAACAAGGATTCACTATCATTCTTGATATTTTAAAATTTATGTTCTTGAAATGTTTAAATCATGTATATATTTTTCTGAAGCTTCTTTATGTTGGCTTGTACAAGTATTTATATGCTCATTTGGTGCTATTTTATTTGCTGTAGCTAAGAGAAGATGAACAGAAAGAACAAAATGAACTAAAATATGCTCTGCGGTTACGAATACTGAAGGCAGAACTGATTAATACTGAGGAGGATCTCCAAACTCTTAGGTAGATCTTACATAAAAAATATCATATTATAAATAGTGTGTAAGCAATTCTATAAATGCTGTAACATTTTAAAACATGTTCAAAGCATAAACTTTTCTAAAGGATAATAAAAAGAAAGTAATTTAAAAAATGTGATTGTTCTCTTAATTTATAAATACTATTGTAAGAGCTACTTACATCTGACAAATGTTAACTTCAAAGTTTTTCCAATGCTACATCATGAAAATAATATCATACTCAGTCTTTTCTATACTTTAAATTAAAATTGAATGACTTGTAAAAAGGAAATAGAATAGTTTAGATATTTTGGATAAATTATAGAAGTTTTTTTTTGTATTTAATCTACTTTTCTTTAGCTAGTGAACTTTGAACCAATAAAACATTAATTGAAGGGAAATTTTGTGCCGTGGACTTAAAACAGGTTAAATTAAACTTGAAATGTTATTGCTACTTTATCTGATGTTTATTTACTGTTAATCATAATCTAAAGTCAGCAGCTGTGAGACGTAATGTGGGTTATTTTGTAATTTGCTGAGGTATTTGTCACACATATGAGCATCAAATGAAAATCAAGCATGAAAGTGCAGATTGCTACTAAATTCACTGAAGTCAATAACAAACTGGTAAAGGTTAAGCAGGAAAGTGTAGAACACTGTTGATTTCATTGAGATTGGTGACTCTTAAACATGACAAAAAGTATGGAGAAAAGTGATTTCAATTAGATTGTTAACCAAGCAAAAACATTATACAGAAAAGTGAGAATCACTAATGATTTCAGTGAGATTGGGGACTGTCAACACTTTCTGTAGCAAGGTTGAAAGTGTGCATGTCATGACCTTTTACAAAGTTACATTCAAAATTTAATTAAACAACTTTATTATCAATATATGTCAATAAAGTTAACATCAGAACATAATTTATAATTCAAATTTTTATATTACCTGAGCTTTATTTTTTTAATTTCAAAGGGAAGTATTTAAAAAATTCTAATTTTTCACTTTTCTGTATCACCTGATGTGTCTGTGCTCTGAATTCTCCCCTTTAGATTCTATATGTTCAGTGATATGGCTTTCAAGGTGTCCAAACAATTAGAAACACAAACTGTATGTAATTACAAGCAAGAATACAAAATTTGAACCTTTTACTTTCTCAATTTGCTGAGATATCGATAAATTTATGAAACCCACCAGAGAAACCTCTTCCATCTGTCATAGTCTTTCAAGAAAACTATATAAACATCTGTATATTGCTGATGGATGTGTTTATAAACAATAGAAAGAGCAGGTTCTTTCTATAAATCTCAAGATTCCTCTTTTCGACTTATGCCTGTAAAGCCAAAGTCATTGGAATTCTTTGGTTGTTTATAAGGCCTATTCTTTGCTCTGAACATTTAAAAAAATTTTTAATATATTTATAGTTTACTTAGAAAGCCAGATAAGTTATTGTAGTTTAGTTTTGGACATTTTATTCTACTGACGGATATATATGATTTTGTGTTCTAAAATGCATTTTTTGAAGCTTCATGAACTATTGTTTGGATAACCAACTTAGTGAGAAAAGATTAGGGTTACTGAAGCCATGGCTTTCAAGAGCAAAAGTACTAAATTTCTTGTTTATGTATATGTAACCAAAGTAACTAAAATATAAAAATTATAAACTATTTATTTTATCTGAATAAAACATATAAAATACACTAGCAGAATTGTATGATTTCCCGTGTATGTAAAATTTGACACTTGATACATTGAAAAGAAAAAAAAAGATATTATTTATTTTATTTCATGTTTTCCAATTTTTTATTTCACTATACATTGACAATTTTGCTACATTTTTAGTGTTAAAATAGAGAAAATAAGAGATAAAGTTTTACCAAAAACAATTTTTGTATTTATTTAGAGAGTGTTAGAGGTTATGCAAATAGAATATGAAAACAGTAAGGTGAAAATTAATTTTTATTCTTAATATGAAAATCACCTCAGACTGATTCAGTAAAGGTTTTGTAAATTAACAGACAAATCTTTAATAAAAGCCTGATTAGTTGTTTACAACAAACTGGTTTAGTAAAAGCTTGCCAAATTTCATGAGGAAACACGTAGTACATTTAGAGTTATATATACTTTCACCGAAGTCAGTATCAATGAAACTAGTAAAGTTTATGGAGAAAAATTTGGAATGCTTGATTTTACTGAGTTACTTGACTGATAAATGAACAGAAACCTGTGGATTCCTGCTGAATTTTCTGACTTTTAAACAATGGAAAATGTGAGCAGGAAAATGGGGATCACAGCTTTTTTCATTGAAATTGGGGGACTGTTAAACAGGAAGCAATTTATCAGAAATATGTGGGTCTCTGCTGATTGTACTGAAGTCAGTGATGCTGAAACTGGTAAACATTAAGCAGGAAAGTGTGGAACACTGCTCATCTCACTGTGGTTCTTGATGGATAAATAGCAGAAAGTCAGCAGAAAAGCTGATATCACCGAGACTGGTGACTGTTAAATGCCAAGAGGTAAACAGAAATGTGTGTATAACTGCAAGTTTATTGAAGAAATATATGTTTCATTGCTTAGTTTACCGGGATTGATTACTGGTACAGGAAAACACTTAGTAAACTTAGTAAATAGACAGAAAAACACTTAGTAAATATTGAAATTGTCAATACATGATACTGAGAAGGGATCCATACACTGAAAAATCTCTCAAAGGAAGCTAGCTAGTTAAGAAATTTTATTGTGTATTATCACACAAATTTTATCAAAAGATGCTGAGTAGCAAAATCACTTAGAGAATTTCAGAACAATATTACAATCTTCTGTGTACTAGTTGTACATTTTAATTTTGTCTTTCTTTTTTGTGGAATATTGGATTTGTAGCAGTCTAAAACTTTGAAAAGAATTAAATGTGCATTGTTCCTTTTAAAGAATTTCTCAGCTGTAAAATATTGTTTTTCTTAGAATGAATAGCAAACTGCAAAGTGAAGAAAAGACTGGAGGAAGTTTTGTGAAGAATGGGATGAATCCATTTAAAACTTTCATTCAGGTTCATTACTTGAAGGTGAACTGTATTTTGAACTTTGATGTTCATCTCAAAATCTAAAGCTATATAAGCTATTTTGATAAATACAAAAGGTGTACATAAAAGAAAAAATGAAGTTTTATGCTATTTTGTTAGACTTTCTTAAGGATGAAAAAAATGAATTTCATGATTAGATTAGATTTTAATATTTGTTTTAGTAGAATATAGTTTTAGAAAACTTACGAAATAAGTATTGAGCTTCAACAAAAACTACAACTTTAAGAAAACTTCAGACCTTTTGAAATGTTAATTAAAATCAATTTGCTCGGCTTTCTGTCTGATTAGACACATGAATTGAAGTGCCATGAATTTTACTACACTATAGAAGGTATTATTATTATTTGATTATCCACTTTTTAAACGAATTTATGTAAATTTTAAAAGATTTAAATTTTTTTTAAATGATCATCACATTTTTACCATTTTATTACAGTTTTATTATGATTAATGAAGACACAATACAGAATATTTTTGTTGGTAATTGTTACTTGTAGAAATAATAATCTTAGCTGTATTTACAATAAAACTTTTACAATAAAGTTATTTCTTCTTTTTTAAATCTTTTAGAATATTATTTTCAAAAGATATCAAAATATGGAACTGTAGACACATAAGTTGAAGTTTTTTCTGTATGTGTTTAAACAGAGTTAGTCTTTAAATCATTAATTCTTATTCTGTAATTACTACAGGGATATTTTCTTCTGCGTTATCTATCTGGTTTGGTTGGCCTTAACAACTTCTTGAAATTTCTGCAGGATTTTGTTGAAAAGTTCCAGCACCAACTTGTGCTGTCACAGGTAACACGGTTAATTTTATATAGCTTGATAGTAAGTTTTTCTTCATTCATGTATGTTTTTTTCTTTCATTCTATATATTTTTGTAACATGTTTATAATTTGTTGTGCAGTCATTGATCTGCTCAAAGTGATTACATCCTCTTATTTTTTGTTTTAACCTCTAGGAGGTCTTAATCTTTTTCTTCGAGTCATTTCCTTGTCTTGCGTAAGTAAACACATATTTCATTATCACTTTAAAATATTTTTGTCTTATACTGATATGAAAATACTTTAACATTGTAGTCACTAGTGTAATGAACCAAATGAAAGTTAAATGTCTTGAATTTGAGCTCTAGTTACTCAGTTTGTAGAACTTTGATCTCAATACATTAATGTGAGCTGGAGGTCCTGGTTTCAAACATCAGTCAAAGTAAATTGCCTTACACCTATTTCAGATCTCTACAACTGAAACACAAAATTAGTCTTTTTGCATTGTGCAATGTGAATTAATAATTATGAATAATGTAAATAGAGATAAAAGATATAAATTTATTCATTGAAAGTATGGGACAAAGTTACTGAAGTATGTGATATACCATGAGATTATTAAGATTCACTTAGCAAGTTATGATGTACAGGTGATTATAAAAGAAAAAAAAGTTAGAAATACCTTAACTACTTGTAATTAAAGGGGTAATTAAATTTCACCAGAGATGCACTGAAAATCATAAGTTTTATTGAGAAAAGCTTCAACATGATACATGGGAAGAAATATGTAATGATCCAGGTGAAGAGTTTTCTGCTTGGAAGATGAGTCCTGGTAACTTTGCTAGTATAACTTGATTTCAGAGCATTAGTGTGAAGTGGGGGTTCTTGATTCAAGCTCCAATTAGCTTTTCAGATCATTACCACAGATTGCAAGAAGATCATTAATTTATTTGTAAATATTTATAAACAGGTGCATTTTATTCATTTTAAACAGAGATCAGGCTTCCCACAGGTGGGAGCATTTTGCCCCAGGCCCCCAATTCAAACAGGTCCCCAAAAATATCGATTATTATTTATTAAAAATAAAAAAATATGTTTTTATTTACTCTAAATATTTAACATTATACCTTTATACAGGGTGTCTGCTGTTTGAAAGGCTTAGTTAAACTTAGATGTTATAGACAGATTTAAAGAAAATTGTGAGGCTAACATAGTATTAAATTGATGAACAATTGGGTATTTGGTTTAGAGAGAAGAACTTGTCTCCTGAGGTTATAGCTAGCACCTGGCTAGATACTCCAGGTTTACCCTCAGTAAGTAAGTTTTTAATATTATTCAAAGACAAAAAAACATTTCAAATAATTGTTTATAAAGAGACTGGAAAAAACAAGTTAACGTGAATTGTCAATATTATCTTAATTATAGAATTTATGTTTTAGAAGAACAGCTATAGAAGTAAATGATTAATGCACATTATTTTGAAATAATATTAGATTTAAGGTAGTTGTTAGATTTGCAAAACTGAGGCAAGTGTTTTGAGTTATCTCAAACAAGTAAAAGTATTTACCTCCAGTGATGGGAAATGTTTAAGTTAATCTAATCTACAAATTTAAATTATTTCATGGACATGTTTAATTGTGTTGAACTCTTGGTTTTAGTCAGAACCAAAGCTCTTGCTGCTTAAACTGTCCACTGCGAAAAGTAATTATTTAGCATTTCAGTCATGCTAAGAGTCGCTCAACAGTAACATACAGTAAATCTACATGTTTATTCTTTAAGTTGTCACATTTTGAAATGTGAATGATAGTGTGATTAATTCCTAATGATTTAGTGTAGAATATCCTGCTTGCGAAATAAAATTTGGCATCAACATTATTCATGTCTGGTCTCCTGTCATTTCAAAAGTGAATATTGAGTTTTGCCTGCATGTGCAAACGAGAGACAGACGAATGCTCAGACAGATACCACAGCTTGCAATATATATATAAAATAGCTGCAATTAAGATTTATACAAAATAATTTTGTGTTTACAAAATATTTCAGTACCATGTGGAAAAGAGAAAGGTTACGAGTATGTAAAAGAGAGGTATATGTATGTTAAGGGATGAGAACATGTTTTATCACATTGACTTTTTTATTTAAGTCGTAAGCTTTTATTCATAATTTTGATAATCATCTTTAGGTATTTCTGTATGCAGACTGATGGTCCGTCATTTCACTCTTAATTAATTCTATAAGTTTGTACAGATTCATAAACACCTGAAAAAGGTTGTGAAGCCATGAGCAAAAGCTTGTGTAATAAAAAAAAGAAATGTCTATTTTTGTCTGAAGAGGGAATATATGTCTTAAAAATATGATAGCTGAAGTACTATAATTTGAGATGAATTATAAATGCAAAATATATTTATAAGTGTTAAAGAATGAATTGTAATTTACTGTTTATTCATTATGCAGGCACATTATGTGTACCTATACAAAACCCAAATTCTCACAGACACACATACACATGGTAAACAATCATTACTGCATTGAATGTTTTGATTTTAATTTTTAGGTATAAAAATTAATTTAGAATATAAAAATGTTTAGTTGATAATTAAGAATATGAAAAACTTTATTCTCTGCAGAAATTTCCAAACTTTTGTGAAAAAAAAAAATTATGCTATTTGCACTTTGCATTCTTTATTTAAAAATGATGATGTTTGTACTTTCTGTTCTTGCTCTTTAGAAAAAAAATTATGATAAATATTTTGGTTTCTCTATTGAAAATGATGATGTATGTGATTTGTTTTCTCTAGTTACAAAGTGATGATGTGTGTGCTTTGTCTTTCAGGAAGCTGAAGAATTTAAGCCATCTTTAGAAAACCGTTTATACTCATTAGTCATACAACAGGTGAATAGAACACATGCTAAATTATCAGTTAATTAACTATTTAGAAGTTCTGAGTCAGCAATAATAGAACTACAAAATAACTGTAACTTTTGAGAAGTTAATGTTACGTATAGAAAATTTGCAAAAACTTGATGACGCACTGATTTATGAAGGTATTGACCCTGAAAATTATTTAGAAACTGGAGTACTGATTGAGCAATGTACAAAAAAAAACATGTAAAGAGAAGTAAACAGGCAGAAACTGAAACTAATATTTGCCTTAAAAAATAAACTTCACAGTCAGTGAAATAAAATTGTATGATTTATAAAATAATGTAATGGCAATCTATGATACAAATGTTTCTTATTGACCATTTTGTTTTGGCTTATCTGTTCATATACTTTAATGTTGTGTATAGATAGTTGTTTTACACACATTTAGGTAAGTGAATTATTTTTCAGTTGATCATGTGATGTGGATTCTAACAGCACTAGTCCAGCTTATTTTTGTCAGATGAAGTGTTAGTTTTAGTAATGTTATTTACGTTTCAGAAAAATAATTAGTCCTTTTTTTTGTGTGCCTTGAACAGCCAAACAGGCTGAGGACAGCCTTGAAAGAAAAGAATGGATTTAAAGGAATTATATTAAATATATATTTTATTTTGTTATATTAGACTTGTGAAAATTAACCGCACACAAAGTCATTTCCAAAATATAAATTTTCATACAAACATTAATCAAAAATAAAATGTCAGAAAATAAAACATTCAAGACATGAGATTCATTATAGTTTTTATCAACTTGTGAATTCATTGTATTTTTACTATAACTTTGTAGTCTTTACATTCAGGAATTTAGTTTTGAATAGTTATTTTAGGTGATTTACCTTTGAGCAGTTGTTTTCTTTTGCACACTACTTAATTTTTTTTTTTTTTGGTATTCTAGACTAGCAGATGGAAAAGTCTAAATGAATGCTTGCTGAAAAAGACCAAAAGGAAATTCAGAAGATTGAAAGTGAACTTAAGTGACTTTGTTGAGGTATTTAATAAATATTGTATTTATACTATGAGGATCATTTACATGTGCTATAGAAATCTAGTATATTATGCAAATTTTTAGTCCAGAATAGCTGATACTTAGAAAAGGTTTTTTATTTGTGGATTCTTTCATATCTTGAAAGAACACCCTTAAATGTTGCCAAAATTTGCTTCGTTTGGCTTTTTATAACAAAACTAATAGAAAAACCTTTTATTTAAAGAGATCAGTTTACAAAAGTCTAAAATTTCAGTATTATATCAACCCTAATTAAATATTGATCACTTCAAAGCTAGTTAGTCATATGACATTTGAAGTTGTACACAAGAATATTGTGTTGAAAGCATGATGATTATGTTAAAAAACAAGTTTAATTTCTCCCATTTTATTATAATATTGTGTCATCTGATTAAATGTGCTTTGAGATTTACCAAGTCAAATTTTGTATATATACATATATATAAATCTATAAATGAGTTGAGGCTGGGATGGTTTTGTTTTATACTGGTATGTTTCCTACCAATATTCATTTAATTCAAGTGAAGTGGAGCCTCCCAGTAGCTCAGCAGTAAGTATGTAGGCTCATGATTCTAAAAGTTGGGTTTAGATACTTGTGCTGCCCTCTATGTTCACAATATTCTTTGGTCACTAGCCTTGATACTCCCACTTACCCTTATGTATTTACACATGGTATAGCTGTGCTGTAGCATGCAACAACCCTCCACCAATAGGAGTGTGACACCCTCTTACTGCAGCTGACTCTGTACTGTAGAGTACTTTCATTACTTATTGTTTTTGTATTCCATTGTGCACTCACACTCTAATTTTGCTCTGCATTTTTTCATTTTTATGAGCAATTTTCAGTTAACCTTATTGTGTTTTGGCAACTTAGTTTGTTTTCATTTTATTTCTGTTTACTTAGTTTCTTGTGGAATATTTTCCTCTTAATTTCCACATCATGAATTTTCACCTTAACACCACTACAACGACTTCAGTCATAAATCAGGCCACTACTGATCCACCTACTACTTCTCTGGCTTTGGGATCCACACTTTCTGCTAAGGGGGTTTTGGCTATGTTACATCACAACTTTGAAACTCTCTTGCAACATACTATGTTTCCAGAAATACAGTTTGATATCCTGTTCCCAGGTGAATCAATTGGGACAACAAGCATTTGGACAGCCTCTTTCCACATCCTTCCTTTGCAATGTAATCCCATGCTATTGTTTTGGATTTATCTTGTCCTTCGTCTGCCTTTTGGGAAATGATTTCCCAGGAATGTTACCTTGTCTGTTTCCCCTTTGTTGTTGTTTGTTATTAAGCACAAAGCTACACAAAGGGCTATCTGTGCACTGCCTACCATGGGTATCGAAACCCAGTTTCTAGCAATATAAGTCCGCAGACATACCGCTATGCCACTGGGAGCATTTCCCCTTTCTCTTTTGATTCTTCCCCTCCCTCCTTTATTCTGCAGCTTCATCGGATTATTTAGTGTTCTCCCCTCTCCTGATATTCAGATCCATGCTGATCAATTTTTAGCCCAATTACATTCTGACATTACGTTTATCTGATTCCTGTACTTTGCTTATCATAAGCCAGATTTTAGAGTGGTTTTCAGCAGATACTCATACCCTTTTCTTTTCCATGTTGGCACGCTTATCTTCCTTAGCCTTATCCCTCCATACATGGCTCCTTTGTTGTTGGGATCTTCTTAGCACACATGCATTATCCTGCTTCCTATTTAAGATACCTCATTTTAGTACCCTTATTTGCACAAGTCTGTATTTGGGGATCTTTCTGATACATTGGAGTCTAGGGTGAAGGCTACACTTCCTTCACTTCATTTCCTTCTACGGGAGACTGCTCATGTGGGATGGCTAGTGAAACTGGAGAAGACCTATCTCAACCCCTCATAGTATCTGATCCATTTGGGGGTGTTTTTCAAGGTGTGCAAGGTTCTTTCTTTCTTTGGGGCCTGAGCATCCATGGAAGCCCCTGTTCCTTTGGTTCCTCCACACTTGCATGGTCTTCAGTGGGTGTTGCACTATTAATGGAAACTTGTGTAGGATCTCTTGGATTATATCATCCTCCTTCCCTCAAGTAGACTTTGCCTGGTGGCTCAACAGAGACAACACCTAAGCTGGTGTTTTCCTGCTTCCTCCCCATCCCAAATTGCACATGGTCACAGTGTTTGACAGTGGTAAAATCTTCCCTGTACGGCAACCTATTGGAACTCATTGCAGTTTGTCAGGCCTTGTATCATTTCCTACCTCTGGTATGGGGACATTTGGTCATGATCCATTCTGACAATTTGACTGTTGTTTCTTATATCAATCAACAAGGGGGACACCCATGCACATTCCCTTTGCTTTCAAATGTTGGATCTCCTTTTCTGAGCCCAGGCTCAGCAAGTCTGCCTTCTTACTTGTCATGTCCCAGGTGCTATAAATCTTGTTGTGGATTGGTCTCTTGCTCCCTAAGTTTTGGTGGTTATGCTCCCAGTTTGATACTCCTCTTCTGAATGCGTATGCCACTCATTTCAATATCAAACTGCCCATATTTTGGTCCCCAGTTTCATATCTTTTAGCTTTGGCAGTAAATGCTTTCAGTCAGGATTGGACCATATTTTACCATTAAGCCTATCCTTCTATCTATCTTCTCCGTCGATAGGTGATTCCTGTACATAGTAAAGGAACCTCCCAGAGAAGGTTCTATACTTTCAGTTTACCTCCTCTGGGATCTGAACATCCACCCATGCATTTGCCGTGTGTGGTGACCCATGAATTGGAGGAAAGGATCTTGGTGGTTGAGTGGTGTCTGGGGCACTGCAATACACCACTTTGGCCTTGAATTCCTGTAGACGGGTGTCTTTGGGGTTGCACCTAAGGGTCAATTGGCTGGTCCTGTTGGGCTGATATTGATGCGAGGGATCATTCCATAGAGCGTATGCTCTTGTGTCACAACCTATCTCTCTTCAGTACTGGTACTTATAACTATTTTCATGCAACTAGTCAGTCTTTTATTGCCATTGGTCTATTTGTCTGCTCTCCTTCACATTTTTCTTGCTTTTCTTGGGGAGTTGACAATTACCCATGGGGCAGTGATCATTTTGATGGAGATTGACCGTAGTCGATGTCACCTGACCCAAGTACCATTATGGAACTTGGAGTAGGTCAACTAGCTCTCTTTCACCTCTCTTAGAACTTGATCCTGTTGTCATTAGTCTTCAATCTATTAATGACTGCATGGAGGCGGTAATTGATTGCTTCATTCAAGCAACTATTCATTCTATACCAAAAACCTCGACACATTTTCCACGGCATTCTCGTCCATGGTGGTCTCCAGCCTGCCAGCAGAAACAGGCCTGGGATATTTTTCGCAGGTATCCCACTCTTTCCAACCACATTGCTTTCTAGCAGGCCCGTATCCATTCTCGGCTGGTCAGACATCAAAGCCAAAAAGAATTTTGGAATATGTTCAAACTAGCATCTCTTACACTGCCAGTTCCAAAGTCATGTGACAAGATTCGGAAAGTCAATGGCAGGTATTCTTCCTACCCTCTTTCTGTCTTGCTCTCTAATGGACAGGAAGTTGCTGATGTACAAAACATCGCTAATACTCATGGTGAGGGTTTTTCTCATGCATCTGGCACTTCTGTTTCTTCCAATGCCTTCTTGGCTATCAAGTCTCGGGCAGAATGATTGCCTTTTTCCTTTCGGGCTGATTGTCTCTATGACTATATATCACCACCTTGATGGAACTCAATTTTGCCTTTCATCTCTCTCTTGCTGGTTGTTTTTAACTGGATCTGGCAGGAAAACAATTGTCCTGATGCTTGGCACTAGGCTATTATCCTCCCTTTCTCTAAGCCTGAGAAGGATCCCAAGATTCTAATTATTGTCCAATTGCTTTGACTAGCTGTCTCTCTAAGGTCTTAGAGAAGATGGTTAATGCTCGTTTTGTTTGGTATCCTTGAATCAAACAACCTCCTTCCGCCTACACAGAGTGGGTTCCATCAAAAGCGTTCCACCATGGACCACCTGTTCTACTTGAAACCTCGATCAGGGAAGCCTTCCTCAAAAGAGAACATCATCTTTGACCTTGAGAAGGCTTACGACACTATGTGGAGGTACGGCATTTTGCGTGACCTCCACTCATATGGGTTGTGTGGCCATTTACCCATTTTTATTCAGAACTTTTTGCTGAACAGGCGATTCCAAGTCCATGTACGTTCGACTCTTTCCCGTTCTTTTACACAGGAATTTGAAGTCCCTTAGGGCTGTGTCTTGAGTGTCACACTTTTCAGTATATAGATTAATGCTGTCACTACACATCTTCCTCTTACTGTAGCAAACATCTCGTATCGGTCGTCAAACATGAGGTTTATTGAGAGGCAGCTTCAGACTGCCCTCAACCACTTTCCCGTTCTTTTACACAGGAATTTGAAGTCCCTTAGGGCTGTGTCTTGAGTGTCACACTTTTCAGTATATAGATTAATGCTGTCACTACACATCTTCCTCCTACTGTAGCAAACATCTCGTATCGGTCGTCAAACATGAGGTTTATTGAGAGGCAGCTTCAGACTGCCCTCAACCACTTGTTGAAGCGGACCACAGCAAAGGTTTTACCTTTTCTTTTTCAAAAACCATTTGCCTACACCCCAATCCTTCTGTCTCGGTGATGTCGTTCTTCCTATGGTTCCCGAGGCAATGTTCTTGGACTTATCTTTGATTGTAAGCATACTTTCATTTCTCGCATAAAGCAGCTATGTGTCAAGTGTACAAGGGTACTGAACATCCTCCTTGTCCTCTCTTCCACCTCTTTGGGAGTGGATCGGTGTTCTAGGCTCAAGATCTATCATGCCTTCATTCAATTTGAACTGGACAATGGGTCTCTGGTCTATGTTTCTGCTAGGACCTCATCCTTGAAGATGCTGGACCCCATTCACCATCTGGGGGCTTCAGTTCTGCATGGGGGCTTTCTGCAATTCTCCAGTCCAGAGTTTGTACACCAAGTCCAATGAACCTCCTCTTCACCTCTGCCATTTGCAACTTTCTCTACAGTACGCTACCAAGCTTCGATCCTTACCACAGCATCCCACCTGATGTAGTGTCTTTCTTCCTTAGTGGGCATGCTCTTTCAGATTCGATGGTCTGCAATTCCTTCTTTTGGACTTCATATCCAGGCACAACTGGAGGAATTAGGTTTGGCTTTGGATGGTGTTGCTGTCCCCAATGATCAGCTCATTCCTTCATAGCTTATTACCATCCCCAGATGTGACTTTTCCTTGAGTCATGTGGGGAAGGCAGATACTCCCAATTGGAAGTATCGTCTTCTCTTTACTGAACATCTTTCAAAGCATCCTTCTCTTCCTGTTTACATGGATGGTTTGAAATCAGGTGACTCTGTTGGCTCTGCCATGGTTTGCTGTGGCTTGGTAGTTGCTCACGGGATCCCCTCTACAGTTTGTGTGTTCACTTCTGAGTTGTATGCCATTTCTCTTGCCCTGGATCATGTAGAAGCTATACAGTACACTGATTGTAATGTTTACACTGACTCTTTTGGCTCTCTACTGGCCCTGGAATCACTTAATGTTAGTTCTCACCCTGTTCTCGTCTATATTCAACAACGGATGGTCTATTTTTCTCTATTTTCCATTAGTGTCCAGTTTTTCTGGATACCTGGCCATGTAGGAATGAGCTAGCTGACACCACAGCTAAATTCGTCTGCTCTGTTGCCATCACTGCCATACCTATCCCACATATGAACTACAGTCCTGTATTGAAGGCTCGGATTAGTGCCAGTTGGCAGTCGACTTGGAGTGATCAAACCTTCTGTTGTTATTTAACCATCTTGTTTCCATAAGGATTGTAAGGAGGAAGTTGTCCTGGCTAGGCTATGCATTGGTCACAGTTTTTTAACTCGTTTTTTGTTATCTGGGTCTGATCCACCAATGTGTGGCTTTTGGGACACTCGAGTCACAATAGCCCACATTTTACTGTCATGCCATCATTACAACTGTGAGTAACGGCACCATTTTAGACGTGTGTTTTCTAAGGGTTTAGCCATAACATTGGATGGTATCATTGGTGATGGTGACACTGTCCAACTTGATTGTATTTTTAAATTTTTATGAGCCATTGGCCTTTTTAATAATATTTATATCTTTTATCAGAATTTTGGACATTGTTTAGTTTAACTTATTTTTACATTTTATAACAATTTTGCTTTTATATTTTTTACCTGATGTTTGGTGCAGATAGCCTAGTTGCTTTGCACCAAAAAACACAAACGGCCAGACTATCTATCTATCTTTTGATAGGGAGTTGACTTGCCACATTTGCGTTTCTCCTTCATACTGTCACCCGGATGTTGGGTTCCCAGGAGGTCTGGTGTTGGTTTTGTACTGGACCTGCACTCATGTGCCCTGCCTTGTTTGTCAGAACAAAAAGTTATTTTCCCTTTTGATTCCTTGGCTTGAGGTGAAGACAGTTGAGACCCTCTTACTATCATGTATCACAAGACAAATGCCTGAATACAGTCTGATGTGCCCTAGCCATCTGGCACATCCACTTACTTATTGAATGGGCATCTTTCTGCCTGATTAAGCAACATGTATCGTTAAAATAGGGCAAAAAGTGTACCTGGTACAGATGTGGGAGCAGTTTCCTATGAGTGTGACCCTATACATTAAGGTATTATACTCCATGGGTTCTAATTAAGCACTTCTGAAGAGTCTTCATCTAGATAACTTTTGCACCAGTCCCTCCACTGTTTCAATGTGGGATTCTAACTAGTATGTAAGATGAGGTAAGGTATTGTATTGGATATTAATACTTTCCCACACTGAAAATGTATTTCTAATAGATACTCACCTCCCTCACACTTCCCACCCATCCTCCCCACTCCTGGTGCATCCTTTTACCTCATCTTGAAGGGATGAAAATACTCTACAGTATGGAGGAAGTCAGCTGTGCTAGGAGGGTGTGTTGCATTTTTATTAATGGAGGGTTGTCGTATGCTTATTTATATGTATCAGTGCAACTGTACCACTTGTAAACAAGTGAGGATAAGCAGGAGCATCAAGGCTAGTGACAGGCAAATATTGTGCATATAGAGGGCAGCACAAGTTAAGAAAAGCTATTATGTGGGTAGATAGATATAAGTATATCTTGGAAATACATTTTCAGTGTAGGAAAATGTTAACATTCTGTTTACTTCAATAACACCTAAACATAGTATTTTAAGTAAATAATCTTGGTGTATTCAATTAAGCATGAAATTCCACTTTATGGAATTACACAGTTTTATTGCATAGTCTGTAAGTGTTTTAATGTATTTTCAAACTCAGTTGAGAAGCTGTGAGCAATGATCATACTTACTTTCCTTTTGGGGAAATATTTCATATAAAAATGACATATCTTCTTTCAAACTCCTCAGTAATATGTTATGCCTCTAAAACCCTACTTTCTAGAAATTATATAAGTGATTGTCAAAAATAATATTGAGATGAAGGTTATGTCAACATGCTATGACAATATTACCGTATACACAAACATCTTACACTGTGATAGATCAACCTGTACAAGTCTATGTTAGAGAACAGCTGTAAGAAATGGTATTTACAAAGGACTGTGAAAATCATTGTGTAAAAGGTATTATTAATTTACACAACTCATAACAATTACACAAAAATTCCAGTGAACCTATTAATATTGGTCATTCAAACAGCTAGTAATATTTATGTGTTGTTGACATGATACACTTATTAGATACAACACTTTAATAGGTTTCTATTGACATTTTCACCTTGCTCTCACCATATATATATATATATATATATAACACCTTTGTCATTTAACCCTAAAATTATTGATAGAGTCGATATGGTCCCCCATTGGCTTTTAAAGCATTTTTCCAAACTATTCATGCACCATAATTGACCATAATATTGTTTGTTATAGTCAGACAAAAAAGTGCAATCAAAAATACCACTAATGTTGTAGTTACTTTGCCTAATGACTGCTGTTTTTTAATATATTTTTCATAAAAAATGAATGATTTCACTCAATTTTTATATTAATATTTTTACACTAAGTAGTGTAACAGGCAAAAGCATAAGTTACTTAATATGATGCAGTATGTAATCCCCACTTGTAGCGAATGCTGTAAAGATATATTGGTAATTTGAAAGTTATGTTATTATATGTTGTTATCCGATAATCATTGATTGAGCAGCAGTTACATCAACTTATGTGCTAAGACATATAAACTGCTATTATAGATTCCTTTTAGGTAATTTATGCTGTAGTATATAACGTTTATTTTGTTAGTGGTCTTAACTTTTAATTTCCCTGTAAAGTGTAATGTAGATTGTAAATCAAAATTCATTTCATTGGACATTACCACTGGAAATATGACTAAAAATTATATATATATATTAACACCATAAACAAAGCATTAAATATCTGACTGGAACAAGCTGTAATGCCTAATTGTGTCATATATTTTTCATTTACTAGATATATATATCCAATTCCCTAGCTATCAAATCTTGTTTGTTTTTCCATTAGTTACCTCTCCTTTTATTGGTTTAATGCAGGGGTTATGAATCTATGAAAGACAATAATATTTACTCTGGTATATAGCAATGCCATGTTCATTTGGACAAAAAAAAAGAGTAATCAACTTTAAGGAAAGCCCAAAATAATTCCACATCAGTTTCACCACAAGGGAAATGACTTATATTACTAAATCAACAGAAGTTAAATTTTGAATTGATATTAATGATTAAAAGAAATGGTAGGATTTTCTCATAATAAAGAAACATTATATTATTCAATCTTCTTAAAATGCTTTTTTGTAATATTTTGTGTACAGTTTTTAAATGATATATCTATATATCACCATTATATCACTCAAACATCACCATAAGCCTGAAAGATTGCTGAAATTGCTTTTTTGATGTGCTGTTATCACTATATCATTAGGCAGATTTTTATTTTCATGTTTTATCACAGATTTATCAAATATTTCACTATGAACCTAACTTCATGTTAAAGCTTATTCTGACAAAACTATAAGACAGCTTATTGAATTAAGAGGGATATTTGTTTTATTATATCATTTTCTTAGCGTAGCAATATTGCTTCAATGATCAATTTATCAATGCAATAAGTATGCAGTGAATTTGACACTAAATAAGTTTATTATCAGTGCACAAAATCTATCACTATAACATGACAAAACAAAAGGCATTAATCTTCAAGCTAGATTGTATATTGTTTCAGTGTATTTTAAAAAAAGATGCAATCATCTCTTGGTTGTGTGCCACTCTTCTCTCATCAAGGGTGCAATAATTGTATCGACAGTCTAGGACTGTTTTATTGTATAAAGTAGGCATTAGCTTTATTTCAAGGAGTGATGTGGATACTTGTGCAAATTAATATGAGGTGGGAGGTTTCTCCCTCTTGAACATGTTTATTAGAATAATCAGTGGTTTTAGGTAATTGAAAAGATTGTGGAATACTGTATTAGGGACTTATAGGGTAACTTAAGCAAGGAATGTTTTGACACCTACTTTATTGCAACAGGAACAAGCAGCAACATCAATGTAAAAAGGGGAGCCAAGTTCCCCAGTTTTTTTTTGTTTAACTTACATACTTTTGCATTACATATTTACAGGAATTGGCTCTTCTTTTTGATATCACGTCTTTTAATACACAGCTTTATTCTAACTTTACTTTTTTGTATGTATAAAATGTTTTGATGATCAGATATCATTCCTTTTTTTTTGTTTTGACAAGCAATATCACTTATTTCTGTTAATTTACAAGTGTTAGACTAATAGTTTTTATGAATCCTATAAAACAAATTGCAATGATTTATTTTTATGTTTAAAAATGCTAAATGTTTTTCATCCAAAATGGTCAGATATTTTGATAACATATCTTGCATGTTTGGTGAAACTATTCTCTAAAATAAATTAGCTTTATTTTTATCTGGGTTAGGCCAAGTAAAAAAATATATATGTTTAGTGTCCCCGCTCGCTTCCTGTTTTGCAGCCACCTCCCCCCCTTTTTTTTTGGCAATTTCTTTCCTTTTTTGAATTATCGTTTTTCGATCATACAAAAAAACAAAGAAGACTTCTAAATAAAACATGAAATGAACACTTTGATCCATATGGCTTTTTTTTTTCATAAATTCTATATAGTTTTGATAAAAAAATAAATGAAGAAAACTTCTCAGCCCTTGGAAAACAAAACAACAATCATGAAAAAAGGGGTGCAAACTTTCTTTAAAAGAGGTTGTTTGAATAAAAAGGACCTCCTCCCTTCTTTTTTTCAAAAACTCCATATGCTGAAATGTTTTTTATTTTACTTGGTCTTGAAACCTGCCTATTGATCTTGATCTATAACAGATATGAGATTCCACTGGAAGTGTAATTCTATTGACACAGATGCAGCATCTTAAACTACTATACCATTCCCTAATTTTTGGGTTTTCCACTTGCACTTAAACTCTTAAGTCATCAGTTTTAATCTGGTGCTGTGGAGAGCAGTTAACTATTAAAATTATCAAAAAATGTTCCTAAAAAATGTTAACGTGTGTTATCAACAATTTCTAGTTCAGATAGGTATCTACCAGTGGAATTTTGTTTCATGTTACTCCTTTATTTATTGTATGTTTAGCTTCTTCAGCAGAAAAACAACAACAATAATTTTACCATTTTTTTACCTGCTTATTTCTCTTTATCTAAATAAATATGTAGTTACTGTTTATAATGTGATGTGAGAATGTTTAGATCTGTTCAGAAACAAAAGAATAGTGGCATTCCAGCATTTGGAACAACTTTAAAAATACTACAAATTTAGCCAAAAGTTTTAATCTGTATATAGAATCATGGCAGTGTTGCTCCATTTTTCTGATTTGGCTGGATTCACTGCCATGCTTCGAAATAGACTGTAAAATAATCTCTGTAATGAGAGGTAAGTATTAATTTTCACTGTTTTTCTGTTAGGTTTATGTTTTGTTGTAAGCTATTTTTTCAATATTTTAATTTAGATATTAGCTAGAGGACTCATGACGTTAAGAACAAGTAAGTTTATAAAAGCAGTCTTAGAATTTTTATTTTAATCATAGTATCATTAATGAGTAAATTTCTGTATAAAAATGACTTTCATTCTCACTAATGTTTGCAAACTGTAACTTGAAATTCTAAGTCAGTTTAGTAAATTATTTGTAATTTGTTCTTGTCATTTACTTCCTTTTATCCATACTGTTTATGTTAGAGCTAACCACTATGTAGTGTTTGGTTCATTTCTTGATTTTCATTCAGTTGAGTCCAGATCAGCTTGTCTTTGTGCTTGAATTACTGCTGGATGAACACCAGATGGCACATCGAACTTTGACAGAACTGTGCAGGTTCTTTAAGCTTGGAGAGCAGAATGCAGATGTGAGTAAAACTTTATCTGCAGTAAAAATAATTTACTATAATTCTTAATCATTGGTGTGTAAATAAAGAAAATTTCTTAACATTGGCCACAAAAATATTAGAAGTGGTACTTAAACAATTTACAACACAAATTGTTTCGCAAACACTCTTTGCATCCATGTCCATGATCCTACTTTTTACACCAACAGCTAGATAGATGGGCATAGTTTTTAAGTCTCAGTTTAAAAGTTGCAGGGAAGATTATTGACACGAGAAATGAAGAATCCTTGTTTAGTGAATCTGGTAGAATAGTTACGTAAATCAGGTTTTTATAAGTACCACTGTAACATTAGAAGTCCATAGAGTAGAATGCTAATATTAACATTTATGTATTGAATTTTGCTAAAAGCAGTAAAGCCATTTCACTCCATGTAGTTGAATGTCAAATCTTTTTTTTTGTTTAGTTTCTTTTATAAACTTAATATTTTTTTTTATAAGTTTGAATCTTTTTTTTTTCCAAGTCATGAAGAACATACTGCTAAATGATATCATTATTCTCACAACAGTATAAGTCACTTACATTGTTATTTATTTTAGAATATGTGTTCATTTTAACTTCATATTCATCTAAACAACCAAGTATATGCTGTTGCTGTTAACCATAGTGTTTAAAAAAAACTGTTCATTTTAAAATTTATTGTCCAAAAGATAGTGGAAGAAGAACAACAAGTAACTTTTGTAGATTTTGATGAATTGTATCTGTACTAACAACTTTACTTTATACAAGAAAGTAGCACCATATGCTGTTAAACGTGTTATCATGTCTAACTGTTTACAGTAATAGAAAATAAGGTTATAATAGCACCACCACATAATTTGTTTTTCTCTGCTGTCTTGACGGTTTAATAATTTGTTGTTGATATCACAGGTTCGACACAGATGGTGTGAACTCATTGTGCAACACCAGTACAGACCAGGTTACACTGCCATTAGTACTTTTCTTATAGAAGAGCAGGTATGTTTTTAGTAGGATACTTACTCAACTTATTACAGTAAATAATTGACAAGTTATATACACATTATGCTATTTTAAATACACAAACACACACATAATGGCTTAAGAAAGATATATTCTGATTGAATTGTACACTTATTATTCAAGAGAAGTAATGAGATTAAAATCATAAGTAATATTCAACGTTAAACTGGTACACACTTAAAAACATTTTATTTAGGCCTATCTATGGCCTTCAAAAACTTTTTGAAGGCCATAGATAGGCCTAAATAAAATGTTTTTAAG
>NW_013667160.1:64055-69974 GCF_000517525.1 Limulus polyphemus
GTTAAAAACATTTTATTTAGGCCTATCTATGGCCTTCAAAAACTTTTTGAAGGCCATAGATAGGCCTAAATAAAATGTTTTTAACTGTGTACCTGTTTAACGTTGAATATTATCTATGATTTTAACTTTATACACTAGTACCAAAATACTGTAAGTAATGAGATTGTTAATTAAGATCAGCTATTAAATTTTGGGTGTTCTACATAAGCCATACTGATGACCTATGGAATTGAAAATAAGGCTTCATCACTGGTAACCTACAAAGGTGAAAGTGCAGTAAAAAATTTTATTACATATACCTGCTAGGAGCACACACACACACATACATTGGACTAGTTATGAATTAATTATCTATACATCCAATGTTTTAGAAAATACTAGATGTTACTCAGATTCTTTGATTGTACAAAATCTTCATCTTTATCTCGGGTCACACTAAGGTTTGACCAAGTATCTTTCTGTAATTATTTGCAAGGCTATGGGGATCTATCTGTATGGTGAAATGGGAAGATCCAGGTTATTCTCAAATATTTAATTTTTTGCAAGGCTATGGGGATCTATCTATATGGTGAAATGGGAAGATCCACTTCCAGGCAGCTGAAACAACTAGCAGTACAATGCTTCCAGGAGATCTGTGACCAAATGGAACCAAACTTCCGAGTGACCATCAAGAAGATATTGCAAGCAAACAACCTCTGTTGATGAAATAATTTGTTGTAGTACTGCTGTTTCTTGTATATAGCTACTAAGCACCTCTGTTTAAGCCTGGTAAAAATTATTGTTTTCAAGACTTCTTATTTTAGTGTCAAGTTCTGTTGTGATTTTCAAGTAGTCTGTCGTCTGTCTTTTGTTTACAGTAGTGTGTTCAACATAAAACAGGATTTCAAACAGGGACCTGCAAACTTAGATTTATTATTACTCTGACTGACTTAGCTTTCCAATAAAAAAGATGATGGCAACTGGTGAATAAAATTAGGGTTTGATGTATTATTTTCATAACCAAATAGATTGATTCTTTTTAATATAATGTGTTATTGTATAGTGAAGATGTTATATTGATCAAGTTAATCTGCTTTAGCTTATTTATTATGTCTAAAATATTGTGTATGCCATGTTGGTAAATGTAGATTAACTATTCTTTATACACATTAGTCATTAGTTATAAGTTTAACAACAACCATGGTCATAGTTTACTGGGGATACTGGTAGGTGTCAAGATCTTTAAATGTAAGGAGTATATGTTGTGACTGTTACAATTCTTCCTAGCCACTGTCCCTTGTATGATCACACACACACACACACTTTTTAATCAGATTATAATTTAAAATTTCTAGAAAACTGTTTTGTTTTGAATTTATATAAATAAGTTGCTATTTATAAAATATTATTTTTAGATAAATACTGTATAATATTTCTTATTTAACCCAGTTTATAAGTGATCAATAACGTATAAAAATTATACTTTATGCAAAGTTGATATTTGTAATCAATCAAGTATTCGTAGACTAGACAATAAATGTTCATAAAACTTTATTAAAATCACTAGTCAAACATCATCACAGTAATATAACTGAACCTCAAGTGTTTAACAGGCTAATAAACTTCTATTAGAAAAGAATCTGTTTCTGTAATTAATGTGGTTTCTCATTATACACCTTACAATATCCTTCGTTTTTATGATATTATTACGTTCTAAACCAGACCGAGTATGAAATATGGCTTATTTATGTATGAGTACAAAAATGCTGACTTAATGAAAGGCTACAATTTCAGGATATTCATCTCTGACCAATCTACAAACTCGTTAGTGTAACGTTAACATTTTGGACTAGACCAAGATGAAAAAAAATATATTATAATTTTTTTTTTAATCTTGGAATATATAGATTAGTAGGAAAATAGTTTAAGTAAAGGTAGTAGTTCCTTACTTATTGTGAATCTGTATAAATGATATTACCAGTTTCAAGGATGTTATACTGCCCAAAATAATTACAGGATAATTAGAACAGGAAACGTAATAGCTACGTTAATCAAAGTCACTGTTTTAGAATAATGCCAATCACCTCTTCATCTCAAATCAGGTATACAAATCAGGCATTTGATAATACGTCGTAATGTGAAATTTAGACGATTGGCCGGTCATTTAGTCTACTTTATATAGTACGCTCCACAGTGGCACAGCGGTGTGTCTGCGGACTTACAACTCTAGAAACCGGGTTTCGATACCCGTGGTGGGCCGAGCACAGATAGCCCATTGTGTAGCCCTGTGCTTATCTACAAACAATAACAGCTTATATAGTACAGTGGGGCCTCGCTATAACGTGAATCTCTCCTGGATTCTAAAATTCCAGATCCAGCTAAAAGTTAATTAATCATTGTGAATTGGGAGTGTTTAATCGAAATTTTTGAGTGTCCACTCAGTTACAATAATTTATTAAGTGTCCAATGAAATTTCTCCATATTAATTAATTAAGAGAATTGGCCATGAAGCTTTATTCTAATTGGCCGTCGCTTAGCCCCTATTAGGGAGGCACCCTAAGAACTGCAAAAGATCAGATTTTTTGTTGTCATTTTCTACGTTTATTTGTTGCTAGAACTTTAGACAGAAAAGACCATTTAGACGATGTCTACGCCACCAGTTACTATCGACGGATTACCCAACGACGACTCACCCCGACAAATTGCGGACTTTATCCGCAGATACAAGTTCGTATAGTTCCAGAGGCCACGAAAAAACATACTTATATGTGGAATCCTCTTACAACCTAAAACTCGCGAATATTTACGCTACTTATGCGAACTGCAGAACTACCAGTTAAATGTCAACTTCCCAAGAACGACGCTAGCCTTCGTACGGAATGTGGACTAAACCATAACCTCAGACAAAATTATCCACGCTTAAAAATTCACGTAGTTCACAAAATAATTTCGAAGAGAAGCAGAATGCCACCACACTTCATGACAATAGTAACCACCTCCAGGTAAATGGCAGGCTATGTTCTCTTCCTTGGATGTTTCTTTTATTTCTTTCATCTTAAAACCGAAAGACCCAATCGCAAATCACGGCTGCCTCCAACCTACACCGGCAAATCTTCTACACATATTCCACGCCAGTTCTACACAACATTTTCCGCAGACTAATAAACCCAGACGACCAACATGGAAAAACCAACACACCCAGATTACGACAAACCAAAAGAAGAATTCACAAGACAAGACAATGCAAACCCAACATACACACACCTACGTCAACAGGAACATCACGCGGTCAATAAACCCAGACCCGAACAGCTACCAAGAATAAAGGAAATAAGCAGATAATCACTCCGAATCATGGCCGCATCGATTAACTCGCCTTACGAACATCTTCGAACCTGCGCCTTCCAGCCATGTATCTACTGACGAGACGCGTGGCACGTTCTATTACTTCCGACGTCCTTTCCCAAGCGACAACGAAGACGACGACGTCCCGAACGTCGGAGCCCCCCCTTCAGCCGGAATTCGCCTTTCTAACGTGTCCTCAATAAGAAGACTCCACTGCACTAGCCAATTCTTTTCACACCCGTTACTCCTTTCTCCCATTATAATTTCACTTTACCTTACTTCATTTTCTGGTTTTATCTGGTACTGGTCAAGTAGAACATCCGGCGCGTGACCAGTGAAAGTGGATTTTCTCGGGGCACTTCCGATTCTCCACAGTAAATTTTCCAGGCATTCGATTTATAGATCCCCGCCTTTCTGAAGGATTACAAGTCGATAGGGGCCGTTGGTTTGTCTCGAGTAGTAAGAAGAAATCTGTTATCCACATACTTCACTTCCTCAAGTAGCATCTACCTTCTTCCGGCTCTCATCAGAAGTCAATCATTTGCCTACCAAGTACAATATGTGGGGCGAAGAGGAACATTCAGTTTCTGAGCGGCCCCGATCCTCCCTCCCCCTCTGAGGCCTCCAGTTAAGCCCCGTGCGATCTAAACCGTTTTTGTTGTTGCCAAAGGTCAGTACTTGTTGCTATCATGTCTGCTATTAACACCAATTCCAAGAATAGAAAATCATAGAGGATCACTGAAAAGCTCGCCATCGTAGTTGAGATAAAAAACAAAGGAGCTAGCCAGGGATCCATCTCGAAGAAATATGCCATCACTGAGTCAACATTGTGTTGCTGATTAAATAACGAAGACGAATTTCGCAAAGTTTCCAAAGAGTTGGACAATAAATAAATATTATCCAGCAACACGCAACTCGACAAGGCAGTCTTCACGTGGTTCAGTTAACAGTGAACGTGCAATATCCGGGCCATTTCTCCAAACACAAGCTAAGACGTTTGCACAGCGTCCTGATGACGAAAAATTTGAAACCAACGGGTGGGGGGGGGGACAGGTTGCATCCCTAAAGCAACCCCTACACACTAAAGATATCCTCGATAGAGGACTTCCACTTTCAGAGGAGTGTCCGAGAGGCAACATCGCTGCTAGGCTGCCCTTGCTGTTCTTTATAATCCTACTCTGAACCAAAATGCAATGTCATGAACTATAGCCCCCCAGTAGTTTAACAGTAAAACTGAGGGTTTATAACGCTGAAACCAGATTTCGATACCTGCAGTGGGCAGAGCAGAGATAGCCCATGGTGTAGCTTTGCGCCTAACGACAAACAAACGAATTGTAAAGACGTGAGGCTACTTTTATTAAGTTTCAATTTAAAACACAGACTGACTAACCAATCACTTGCGTGTCAAATCATATGACTGATCTTTATGTGCTTGGTTTGTATAAAAATTAACTGACAGAGATCATTAATAATGAATTATAAAATTTTAGCAGTGTAATAGTAAAAATCTTATAAATTCTAATTATCTTTCAGCTGTTTTGTGAATTGATTTAAAATTTAAATCTCATGTCAATGATTTATGTTTGTTGCTCTTTTTCCTGACAATGTTTTTGGCGCCCTCTGGTGTTTGCTTATATGATGAAGATCATCGGTCTCCGCGACTTAAGTGCAGTGTTTTACCATACACATATTGTGACTAGCGTTTTTTAATAAAGTATTGTGAGTGTTGTTATTTTTAGTTAAGACATGAAACCACTGTTAATAATGTTTGTGATATTGTATTTTTACACAAAACTTGCTGTGTGTTAAAATATGCTTGATGTTATTTCCTAATACTAGGAAGTTTGAAGTTTTTGTGATATTTGGTCAAACTAAACACTCAAGTAGTGTATATGTGCACATTTTTTGTAAGTAACTAGTTTATATGTAACCAGAAATATCTCAAGCAAAAATCTTACATAATAAACTGCTTCTTATATAGAGTATGGCTATCCTATGGTTATTATATAGAACATGGTTATTAAATTGGAGTAAAAATCAAGGTCCTGTATGATGTACGTGTTACACTTTATATAGATTATGGCTATCCTATGGTTATTATATAGAACATGGTTATTAAATTGGAGTAAAAATCAAGGTCGTGTATGATGTATGTGTTACATTTTCATTGAAAGGAATATAACTTAGTGTAAGCCCAGGATAACCTTTGCCTAAAACTGTTAATTATGAAGTTTTGTATTCGCATTTTTTGAATCTTTTAATTCAGTTTCTTAGAAATATATTGACTTTATTGTCATATTTGCTCCATACGGAGAGAAAAATTTTATTTTGTGACAAAAATTCAAAATTTCTACACAAAAATATACTTTCAAAATATTTATGTAGAAATTTTAGTGTCGGTTACACAGGCCTGCAAATTTAAACTACATAAAAGTTGTTTTGGTTTTAATAACGAATTTTCCATAGTTCATCTACACAGATTTCGAAAATAATATTCATTTTTTATCTATCACGTATGGATTTTTTACAAATCGGGACGAAGAAAAAAACACTCTTACTTGAGGTTAAATTATCGTTTGGTTTACCACAATGGAC
>NW_013667160.1:69984-71316 GCF_000517525.1 Limulus polyphemus
AGGTTAAATTATCGTTTGGTTTACCACAATGGACATTTTTATTATTATGTTTGTTAACAAAAATATAAACAAACTGAAGAAAATGGAAGAACATTGATGTCAAACGAATATGCATCCTCATTCTTCCGGAATTTTCTTTTGTGAAATTTACGTCTTTTAGTTTCAAACTATGTGTTGTGGTCTTTTATGTATTGCGTCTGAAGCATCTCGTTTCAATGACAAGCAGTAATCAGCCATCATGCTGATGTTCCACCTTCCCTGATACCTCCTCATTTCCCTGATGTCTTGATGAAATATTTTCCCTTGTTATTCGCTGACGTCACCGCGATTTTCAGGGATATAGTCAATATGTGAGTGTAAGAAATGAACTTTCAAGCTCATATTACAAACCAACCATTATTAGTCTCAAAGTGGGTTCCTCGTCATCGAATTTGAACCCAACTCTTTAAATCTAACAAGCATGTTATTGACAATATTTTCATAATTTGGGTTCTTGTTTCCAACCACGTTCTTTGTATTTGACCTCATTAAGAAGTTCGAGTTTTTCGTATGTTTCCTTCAAGTGAACTGAATGAGTAATAGGAACAGGTGCATATATGTTACCATTGTAAAGAGGAATCCATAAACAATCGCTACCCACTTGGTTCATAGGCTGCAGCTCCTAGCATTGGTATTAATTCAGCAATATTGTTGCAATAAACCAGCGAAGATTCTTGCGAAAAGTATGGTATAAACTCTTTCTCACGACTTCTGTACCAGTAAAATGATGTTGATGGAGAAAGTAAGTTCTTAGCCCGAAGTCTGGACCCCAAAATCTCTTAAGAATTCTTTGGAAGGCCCGAATCTCTCACCAAATCATTAAATTCACCTTGTGTGAAAAGTTGTGGTTCACCAGATGTTTCAGAGTGAGAACAGTCCCTATCATCAGTCCTATTGACGTCAGATTCAGAATCAGATGAAACTGTATCAAGAGTCTCTGGTGGAGTAGATACAGGTATATCAGGTCCATGAGCAACAGGTATTATAGCAGATTGAAGGTTCAGGTAAGAAATTTCCTTCTTATTTTGAGTGTTGTAGCATTACACGTTACATGAGTAAAAATAACAGTCATCTCCATGGTTTCTACGCTCACGCCAGAACATTGGAGTTCTAAAAGGCAAAGACGTTTTCTTAACTTTAGTCCATTGTCTCAACCTTTCGACACAAATGATGCAAACTTTGTGCGGAGCCCATGATTTGTCTTGGTCCCCAAGTTTTGTTTTTGTTTTCAAAATACGTTTTTTAACGAATTCTGTAATGTTTTGCCTTTATTTCGTTGCAATACATTTACCA
>NW_013667160.1:72277-74767 GCF_000517525.1 Limulus polyphemus
ACAAACAAACAAACAAACAATAAGTATTGTTTCATGAGAGACATGCAATTTCAGGGCCATTTCACGAGTGTGTTTCCTTGGGTTAAACTCAACAAGCGTCTTCAGAGCATCAATATCAATTCCTACATGTCGGCCACTGCCATCACAGTTTTTAAGGCTAAAGTCACCTGAACGAAATTTGCTGAACCATCGTTGACACTTACAAATGCTCAAAACATTTCCATAAACTTTGATATTCTTTGTGGCTACAAAAGCGTTGTTTCCCTTCTTGTATTCAAACATCATTACATGCCGAATGTGTGTCTCGTCGTGTGCCACCACAATAAGGGATTAGAATATACTAGACTTTACACATTATATGGGCTACACTAACGTGACGTTTTGGCGGTTCGTTTAACTATTATATGCGATGTACGTTTATCGGGGGATGGTTAATGAAAGTGTTCCAAAACGCGACATTAATTTCTTGACGACCTAATACTAGCGGTTTGTTTCTCGTGGGTTCTAGAACGATCGATAAGACTCACGTCACGAATAGTCTAGAAGAATGTATAGCAAGTGGTTGTCAACATTTTAAGCATAACAAAATGTGACACGATTTTAATGAAAATGGTTCACTTATGTAAAAGTACCTATGACGTTTTGTGAAAAATCTGTTCGTGATGGAGAAAAATGGGTATCATTTTCGGATTCAGCATACAGGAATTACTCTAGAACCTGTAAAAATTTCAAAACAATAAAACCATCGCAGTTCTGTGTTATTATTAACCTGGACTGGTTTAGTTGGTCAGCATAGGATGTTTAGACCTACACATGCCGAATATATTTTAAAACAATAGGTTGAATTATTTAATTTCACATTCGACAAATTGAAACTCAAAGCTTCCTTCAGCTTAAAAAAAGTAAGTTGCTTTAATGTGGGCCGGATAAGGATGTATGGTTGGAGTGCATTGCGACAAAACGCGCTACGAAGTTTGGGGCCGTGGGTGTACTGTAAGAGTGGCTGTCAAATTCCATTATTTGGTCAGACAAGAGTTGTCGGTGAGTGCTATTGAATAGCTTTCTTTCCTAAGTCTTTCAATTCAAAATTACGGACGGCTACGCGCAGATACCCATTCCGTAGCTTTGCGCGAAAATTCTAAAACAAGCAAACGCATCAGTCAAACAAGAAATAAACGTGAATTTTCTGTTATAAAAAGCAAACAGAGTTACATTAGTTTTAAGATCAAGTGAAGACTTAAATAGTTTCTGATTTGTTTTTCTAACATTCTGTTGGACTTACTTTGTTACCAGGTGAAGTTGATATCTAAAATGCCACAAGAAGACGATAATGATTGATTTTTTTGTCAGAATGTAAGCTGATTGGTGTTTTGTGTCTAAATGCAAACTATGATTGGCGTTTTTCGTCTAAGTGTAAAGTATGATCGGTGTACTTTTGTCTAAACGTAAACTATGATTGGTGTTTTGTGTCTAAATGCGAACTATGATTGGTGTTTTTCGTCTAAGTGTAAAGTATGATCGGTGTACTTTTGTCTAAACGTAAACTATGATTGGTGTTTTTTGTCTAAATGCAAACTATGATTGGTGTTTTTCGTCTAAGTGTAAAGTATGATCGGTGTACTTTTGTCTAAACGTAAACTAAACAGAGCGTGTGAAACTTCGACGGTAGCAAATACCGGTTTAATGTACAAAGTAAACCACTTCGATTGAATGTAGTATACATTTGACCAACTTGCCGTAGTATTGTGGTTTTAGATGCCATGCTATCAAACTCACTTTCATGAAACGTAATTGTTGTATAAATTAGTTATGCAACAATGAAAAGCTATTGTATTAAACTTCATTTTTACGAAAACATAAAAAGTCCAACATCACTTATTTTATTATTAAATATATCTTTCATGTTACATATCTTTAGCATGTTTGAGCACATATATATAGGTTAATTATATATTTTCTGTTTTAACTTGATATCAGTGTGTAACGTAAACAATGGAATACATAAAAAATCTGGAATGGCATGTCCTGGGGGTTGAGGCGCTCGGCTCGCAATTCGTAGGTAACGGGATCGAAACCCGTTGCCGATCATGCTCGCCATTTATAGCCGTGGGGGCTTTGTAATGTGAAGATCAACTCCAGTATTCGGTGGTAAAAGGGTAACCCAAGAGTTGGCGGTGGTTGCTGCTGGTCGATCGCCTTCCCTCTGGCCGGCAGTTCAAAATTAGGAATGGCGGCAGATAGCCTAAGTAGCTTGACCAGAAACCAAACAAACAAATCTGAAAACTGGCAACACCTTATATTTGGCTCATCCTATAAATATTATAGGTATACACTGAAAACATAATTACCGTAGGTCCCGGCCATTAAGCCCATATTTTAATCCAAAATTCTACTCCATATTTTTCAAAGAGGGCTTAATGGCCAAAGCTATTTCAGGGTCAAGAAATTCAGTCTTCCGGAGGTTTATTTATCAATACGTTTTTAATCCAC
>NW_013667160.1:75400-86462 GCF_000517525.1 Limulus polyphemus
TAAATAAACTTTGGTTTGAGTGTTTCCAGTTGAACCAAACTATTCGAACAATTTTCACATCAAATTTAATATCCGATGTATGGGTATTTTGTATTGAGTACTTTTTTAAAGGAAGTAGACATGGTAGAAAGTTGGCATGTCGTCTATTAACATCCTGACATATATAGTCACTAGGATCACTTATGGATCTTAAATTCAAAGTGAAGTCTGACGTCATTTGACAAATTAATTTTCTTGAACAACATGGTGAGTTGAAAATCAAATTTTTTTGCCAAGCGAGAAAAAATCTATTTTTAACATAAGAATGTTCGGGAAAATATGTGGTATTAGGCTTTCAACACTACGCATTAGTTTAGAAAACATTAACCTTCTAAATCTTAAATTTTTCTTCTTCTTGTTTTCGATATTTTTATATGAATAGCAGTAGCAAAAGATAGATGTGGTAGTCAGATTTTTATAAGGTTTATATGTGTATTTCTTCTCCATTCTGTTTCTGTGTAAAGTTGTCATCAGTAACTTGAGAATTTGAGCTTGGTTTTTAAGCAGCTTTGAAGACATTTTGAGCATTCGTATAAAGTTTTCTATTTGGTACAAAACACTGTAAAAAAAAGAAGAAGATACCAAGGTAAAGAGATAGATATAATCAGACCTAGATATTCCAAAGGTTACATCAGTAGGGAATTCAAGAATAACTAAGGTCATATCACAAGAGACGTGATGATTTTTTAGAATTATCACATGACTTAAGAAACAAATCTAAGCACCTGATTTGACGAACATGGATGTGGTTTGATTTATATCTCACTCTGTGGTATAAGCTAGATCGATGTATGTCAACCACCTTGCCGGTCCGTGGGATTTCACGAAAACAAAAACTGGCATAATATTCATACGTAAATGGTAATGTTTTCTCTTTTAGTGGTCTGCGACAGTTTATGGAGACAGCGAGCTGGTTTGATCCCTGGTATCGAAAAGGTTAGGTTAGAAACGCTTATAAAGGATTAATAAACTACATTACAAATCATTTTGTTTTTATACAACGTTGACAACCACAACCTGCCTCTAAATTTAGGGAATAAACGAAGATTTCTTCAAAAACTGTAGCTTTTTTTTTGTAATAATACATCCCTTTCAACAGTTAAAGACGGTTGATATCATGAATACACTCGAACAAGGCCAACTTTTCTTTAATCCTTTGAAAATACCGTAAGATGATTTGGAGAATTGTTTTTTTATTGTACTACTATGATGCCTGTGATTTATTTGTTGTTTGGATCAGTGGTTTAATAAACTAGTTCTTCATAATGTGTTTAATCGATCTTGCGTGTTACAATATTGAGTTCTGCATCTACTTTATTAAGAATTGAAGTAGCCAGGATATAAATATTCTTTGTTTTTAATCACAAAGCTACACAATGGGCTACCTGTGCTGTGCCCGGCACTGGTATCGAAACCCTGTTTTTAGTGGTGTATTTTTACATTTTATATTTTTACCTTTACGTTTAAATATGAACATAAGTAATGAACGTTTTTTAGAAGGGTTTATTTTTCACCCAGTTTCTTAACTGTAATTGATATTTAGGACATTTTGCCATTTTTGGATTCTTTGTTTTTATTTTCCAAAAGTATTTCGAACGCTACCATTTGGCTGTGAGGTTACATTTGTTGTTGCATATCTATTGTGTAGTAGAATGTATATTTTTTAAACAGTATCTTCATGACAAATCATATTTTAAATGTTTATCTTCCTTCATTTCAAGAACCAGCTTGAGCCATATTACGTACTATATATATATATATAAAGAATAATATATATATGTCCTTGTTTTCACATGTTGTACCGTTACCACGTTATATCTACCATGGACCAGGCATGGTATAGCGGTTAGCTTGCCGGACTCTGGATCTCGTGTCGCACTTTGGGGCTGAGGGTGCGTTATAAGAGTGACTGTAAAATGCCAAAACTCGATTGGAATAGTACAGTAGCTGGCGGTGAGTGCTTTTGACTAGCTGATTTCCATCTAGTCTATTCGCTTAAAATTAGGACGACTAGCGCAGATAGCCCTGTGAGCCTTGCGCGAATATCCGATATAAAGAATATCTAACTAAAACTAATATCATTCTCATTTCTTTCATTTGAAGTACAACAGATTGAAACAAAAATGTACTGTTTATTTTGGTCTACCTTGTACATTACTAACAATTTTATGACTATATTTTAGTTAGTTTTAAGTTGTAAGTCTACACATTTAAGTCCCCTAGTGAACCTATTGGGAGTACTTAAAGTCAGCGTTAAGTTTCCGAACTTACAAGGCTGAAATCCGAGGTTCAGTTCTGGTGGTGGACAAATCGCGGATAGCCTACTGTGTAGCTTTGCGGTAAAAACAAAACGAAAAAACATACTACACATTTAAATGTCTCAAAGAAAGATTTGGTGGTTTAATAAAGTTTCTAGCTAATTAACTTTTCACTTAGCTATAGCAACTATAGCTGTTTACCAGACAGACTAACAGTATCAATGCGGTGTTCGACTACTGTACAAGTATCCTCACGAAATGATTACGAATACATGCATCACATAGCAATCTGTAATCACGTATCGTTCTATTTCCAAATACGGTTCTGTTCACTTAATGCTGTTTATCAATTCTTTATTGACTTAATGGTTTGCTCCGTAAAAAAATAAAAACAATACACTCATTGCTGTAATCTAACACTAACGAGATCCACGTTATCCTGGATACCAGATATGGATAACATGTTCCAACATTACACTGGAAGAAGAAAGTCTGTAACATGTATAATTCACAGACAGCATGAAACACCGTACAGGAACTGATTAATTGATGGATTATCCTAGTCTACACTCTTAATTTTCTTCTCACAACCCTGACATCCTATAAATCCCATTGTTTTTATTTGTCTTTTGTAATTTGCATGTATGTTTGTAAATTAAGAAAATTCGATAATCTTCGATAAACAGTTTAATCGAAGCATTGCATCACGAAAGCTCACTAACCCCTTAAACGTATCACATATTATTGTAAAAAGAAATTAATAATTACTTCCATAAAGAATACAAAGCCTTTCATATTTTCTATAAATATCAAATTTACTTCAGTAATGATCTGAAGCTCTCTGGAGGATCAGCGGTAAGTCTGATGACTTACAGCGCTAAAAATTGGGTTTCGATACATGTCATGGACAGAGCAGACGAAATAACTTGAAGTCTCAGCGGTACATTTGAGGACTTATAACGTTAAAAATCAGGTTTAAATGCCAACTGTTGGCGAAACACAGACAGCCTGTTGGGTACCTTGTACTTAACAACAAACAAAAATTTGAACTGTCATCGTAATCACCGTGTAATTATATGTAATATTTTCCTAATACAAACTTCATCACTTAGCATATGTTAATATTTCTTTATATTTTAAATGTAATGGTCATCACTAAAGTACATTTTGTGCGACAAACTAATCTTTCAAAGCATCTCATTATCACCACATGTAAGTTTAGATGTTGCTTCCGTTTTTGATGTGAATAAAACCATTTGGAGATTGTATGGTCTTATTTTATAAAGTCCGTTTTATAAGTCACTGAAAGAGTTGTTTATTGTGATGTAAAGTGACAAATTTCTCTGACAAAAAAGAGGTGAAAACTGGGTCTGTGCGGGATTTAAACCAGATTACTTACTAAACCAACTAAACTGCCCAGTCGATTGGCTTTCACTTCTTCGGAAGGTACGTACAATTCTTCACATTTCTGTAGCTAGAAACTTAAGTTATTATTTCAAACAAGAAAGGACTTTACACCAAGCGTAGACACAATAATTTAGCTGATTAAAAGAACCGAGTTTTTGGGTTTTGCAAGTCATTTGACATACTAAAAAAACTAATATCCTGACAATCCGTCCTTACTAAAATGAAAAGAAATAAGAGAAGTTTAACTTTGCAACTTTTGTTGTGCAAGTAATTAATGATATAAATATGCATCTTGTATCCTAACGGGCCTAATAAGCCCAAGCATTGGTTGATATGGGCGGCCGAAAGGGGTTTGAAGAAATTGACCCCTGTAAAATGAGAAATATTTCTTTCTTTATTAATTCTGTATATATATATATATATACCCTTGATTGAGACTTTGCCCCCTCCCCGCCTCCTGGAGAAATGTATCTAGACGCTCATGCTGGTTGGCACTAGACATATCAGATATAGTGTGATTGGCATAATATTACATTCTTCTTTACTTTCTGTCGTAAGTTATCATAGTTACTAACGTAGTTTTCTCTCGTTGACGCTATGGACATTTGACCCACTTAGCTTACTAGTTTGCCAGTCCTTCTGAATGATGAGTTAAGTTATTCACGTAAAATAAATAATGTAAATAATAATAATACCAAAATGATGTAAAAAATAAATAAGTAACTTGATGTTGATAAAAATCGATAACCTAAGTCAGATATGTAACGGCTCCAGTTCACACCAGTTGTTATTCAAGTAATTCATGACATAAATAACGTCTCGACCATTACTATGTATGTCGTATCCCAGCCGGCCTGTTGAGTCTTGATATTTGACGAAAGACCTCGTCGACATAGGGTATAGCAGATATATTGTGGTTGAAATATTATTACATTCTTCTTTGCTTTCAATCATCAGTTCTTATAATTTCTTAGATCCCTTATTTGCTCATATCCCCTTACAACTAAGCAAAATGTCTTGAGTTAGAACCTCAATCAGCCGTATAGTTTTCACTTTGCAAAAATGTTAATTGAATACATTGAATGATACTTCACCGTATTTACCATTAAAAGGTGTGGGTGACTTGTCTTGATTTTAAAAGAGATGTGTATTATTTAAATGTAGAAAAATATTATGGGTTGGTATAAAGTTTAAATATTGCAGAATAAATAACTTTTTCTTAAGAATTAAGAGTAAGGGGAAAGCAAAAGTATTATGAAAAATAGAATTCAGCATAATATTTAGTTCATTAAATGAGTCATGGAGACAAATATATTCAAAGTTTATTTCATATCATTAAATATTTGTAAATTCCCAAATATGAAGGTAACATATCGTATGTTAGATTAATGAATAACACACACACGTGATTAAGTCTAAAAGTGAATTTCGATAAGTCTACACTTGCGTCTTCTTTCTACTTCTTGGTTTTAAATTGCTTTCTGTTCTTTTGACATCACATTATTTTTTTTTTCACATCTTTTGCCATCACAGAGTAACTACTGTTAATGAAAGCTATGTGGATGTTTCTCAATATGTATATGACTCAGATTAGTAAAACTAAAATTTTATTGCTGGTTGCTTCAGAAGAAAAATAGTCAATTATTCGAAAGCGCTCGAGTTTTTGGGTCTTTTTATTTTCTTTTTTCAATTCATTGCACATTTTGTGTGTGATTCTGTGATTCAGCCACGGTTTAAAAGTGGGTTAATGGAAGGATTTCTTTATCATACTTATTTCACAATTGTTTTTCTTTTCTGTAAAACTCCAAACCCAGAATTGGCTTCTTTTCTTTATCCTCGTCCAACATCCACTTTTCTGTTACTGTTTTCCAAAATTTCTTATCCTCGGTTCCGGGGGGGGGGGGAATCTGGTTTAAGTGGGGAGTAAACATTCAGACAGAAAGAAGTGTATTTAATAATGTCTGGGTAGGGTATAAATACTGGCACAGCCCTGGGTATCAAATAGAATATTATTTTATATATTACTTCATTTTTTTTTAATGAGATTTTACAACATGCATGGCATTTTAATCTCTTGATTTTTATTTTATTATATATATATAAGAAAGTACTCTTAAATAATATTTGGTATTTCATTTTCTTCTAGCCCAGACTTCATTTCTTGTTACCATTGATCAAGTACACGCTTAATTTGTTCTCGCTCTAACATTTTTACGTGTAGGCTCTGATATTTGGTTTACTGCAGAAGAGGCTGTATGTGGAGGGACATTACAATACCACATCGCTCGCGAGTCTACTTTGTCTCTAAAGACGTTACAACTGATACGTGACAAGGATATCAAGAATTTACAAACTGCTATGCAGAATAAGCTACACATAATGAGAGCATCTTTGTGAAAGATAATAAGCTTAAAATCAATTACCTTTCACTAACATACATTGGTCGTCATGACATTAGTGGCGCCATTACACAAGTACTCCTAGCTATGGTGCCCCCAGTAGTATAGCGGTATGTCTGCGGACTTATAACGCTAGAAACCGGGTTTCGATACCCGTGGTGGGCAGAGCACAAATAGCCCATTGTGTAGCTTTGTGCTTAACTTCGAACAAACAAATCTAGCCATGGCAAAACAAAATAAAAATAGGATAATTTTAGTAAGTGAAGAAAAAAAAAGAGTATTAAGCTATACTGGTCAGTGTAAGGATAACAAGTATTCAATCAAAATGTCCTGCTTATTCATGTAGCCAATTTTATATTTTCCGAAATCGCTTCACTCCATTGTCAACTATTGTATTTTTTATCTTTTTGAGGCGTATTTTTTGCTTCCTAAATATTATCCCTGTAGGATTTCTATGAAAAATTTAGTTTATAATTAATTTTTATACATTTTAGTTAAATATATCTCATATAGGGTCTAAAGGTAAAAGTCACAAGCTTTATTTTTCTGTTGTAAAACTGGATATTTTCGTGTTCTAAACAATCAAAAACTTGTTAAACTTTTTTCTTTGTTTGCTTGTTATGAAGCACAAAGCTACAGAATGGGCTATTTATATATGCTCTGCCACCGCAGGTATCTAAACCCGAATTTTAAGTTATGAGACTTTCAACGCTAGAAACCAGGTATCGATACCCGTGGTGGGCAGAGCACAGATAGCCCATTGTGTAGCTTTGTGCTTAATTCCAAAACAAACAAACATCATATATTATTTTGAACAATTATGTTAGAAATGTAGTTGCTTTGAAAGAAATTGTAATCGAAGTTCCCATTAGTATGTACCGAAGTATTATCCTGTTTTAAACGGCAGGCATGAATGTTACATTACAGAAAAACTGAAATATAGTTAATTAAAAGAAAGCAAGTTACGTTTTCAAATTTCATGGACAACGTGAATAAACCAGCTAGACAGCACAACTATAAGTATTAATACTGATATTACTTACCTCTGTAAAGTAAACTAACTCATGTAAATATCAGTTACAAACTATAAACCAGGGTCGGGTGTGACTTAGTGGTTAGTGTGCCAAACTATCTGTTCAATTTGGGGCATATTGGTGGGTAAAACAAAAATGGAGGCCTAGCTGACTAATGAACGAATATTTGCCGTAAAATTATTATCGATTTTATAAGTGTAGCTACTAGTTTGGCCGCCAATTTTGATTTCGTTCCTTTAAGTCACACGCGCAATCCTTGTTTGGCTGCACCTTTTTTTTTTTCACACCTAAGGTGTTTCTGATTAGATATCATGAGTTTTTGTCAATAGACACCAACAAATTACACTAAATAAGAAAGTGGCATCCCATAGTAACCAACATTAGCTTTAGGATCGCAACCCTATTATTCGGAACAGGCCTTTACTTTACAGAACCAGCCAGATTTTTTAAAATATATGGTGGTAGTTTTCCTCCCTAAAACAGTGTTAATAGCTTTCTCTATACTAACGTCCTGGAATTTAGATTAAGGTTTCATGTGATCACTCTCATGCAATCGATACAGCCGCATCAAACATCATTAGTTATGCTAATTGCTTAAGCTAATATCACGTGACGCTAACGCTCTTTAATTAGGATCATTTAATAAAATTTAGTAAACTTGTGCTCAAAAGTTGGCATTGAATAATAGCCGTCCACCCGTATGATTCTTTTGAAAACTTGAACCAGAAACTGCTGATCTAGTTTGCTAGGCCTAACCAATGCTTGTGTATCAGCACGTCCTTTCACTTAATAGTTTTGTTGCTCCAAATCAGCCGTCTTTAATCCGAATCACAAAAAACTGAAAACGGTCCACTTTCACTCTTAGATGAAGTTGCAGTAAAAATGTTAGACGGATAGCTCACGTGACCTTTTACGTAGGCGAGCGCAAAAATTTTCGTTAAATTTGAGCGTTTTTTGTTGAATATCTTTGCACATATGGCTGATAGTTACACCAAATGAAACTCCGAATTGTAGGTTGTAAAGATCTTTAGTGTACCAAATTAGTAAAAAAAAAATGCATAAAAGTTAAGGATGTTTTTCTGTCAAATAAAGTTTCCATACTTTTGGTGCGAAGTAGAAAAAAATAGGAAGAAACTCAATCAAATTTCGAGATGTTATATCTCAGGTATTTCGTAACGGATTGCCTTGAAATTTGGTATATGAAGTAAAGGTCTAGTAGAGCACGTCCACTGAAAATACGTGGTAGTTTGGATAACCACAGTTCGATCTACAGAAGGTGGAAAATTGCTAAACTATCATTCCTATCACAGGTTGGTTTTTGGTCGCAAGACACACTACTGTGTGTCTTGATAGTTGCAAATAACGTAGTGAAATCGTATGTTTCGATTATATCCGTTAATGGTGTTTTGTTTAAATTGTATAGACTTTTCAAGACAAGTTCATTATTTTTAATTATCCAGAAATCATGTTTATAATTTGAATTTTGTTGTAAATTAACAAATAAATGATTCAGTGATTTGTTTAATAAAACTGCAGTTTGTTTCAGTGTAGTATTTACTGAACCGGAAATAGAGCGAAATATAATGGTAGATTTATGTAATTTAGGTATTGCATATAGATACATAGATTATTAGTATGGATTCGTTTTAATTTTAAAGTTATTTTGTAATTTAAAAGTTTTTGTTGTATTTATCTCAGTAGTTATAATATGTGCATAAAAGCGTTTATAGATACAGTCTGTTTGTTTGTGCTCTGACCACCACGGGTATCGAAACCTGGATTCTAGCGTTTGGAGGATGATATGTAAAATAATTAATTTACAATATATAATTATCTATGTTTTTCTTTATAGGATTTAAAATGTATAATTTTTACATTTTGTAGCTATTATCCACCTAGCGCCTTTTTCCGTGCCTTTCCTTAAATAATCATCTTTTATTATATCCAAGTTTTCAGTAATAATATGTTTATGAAAAGAATCTGCCAACGAATTTGAATAGAAAATCACACAGTAAATTTTGCACATTATTTATATTTAAATTCTTTTAAAAACCTCTACAATTATATATAAGATGCCCTTTTGGAATTTCATACTTAAAACTGATAATAGGTTTTAAATATTTTAAAGTAGAAATATTTTGTATTAAAGAATCATACAAAATTTTAGAAATTTGCATGATATTAACAATTGATTCAACCGGTGCAAAACGAAGTTTTATAATAAATATTAAAAACAAAGTAATTACAAAAAAACATCTTTAATTGCGGACGTTTCGTAATTGCTTCAAATTCCATCATAAGAATTAAAATCTCAAAAGTTAATTCACGTTATTCTAACTACAATGCCGCCAGTGGCACAGCAGTATGTCTGCGAATTACAACGCTAGAAACCGGATTTCGATACCCGTGGTGGGCAGAGCACAGATAGCCTATTGCGTAGCTTTGTGCTTAACTTCAAACAAACAACAATAACAAAAAAAAACATTAGCTAATTGAATGAGTAGTCTCCATTCTTCAATCGGAAGTTTAGAAGAAACAGATTTAAACGATAACAATATAATAGAACGTACGATAAAACGTACGGCAAACACATATTTAATAAATAATTGTTAAGATAAAACATTGTAAAGAAAGGCTTAAAAATAAATATAAACACTGCATCTTTAAAATGATAATGCTAATAATTATCAAATAACTAAAACACTGACTGAGAATCTGGAATTGATTAAATTAATGACAACAGAGAAGTGAGTTGGTGTTATTATTTAGTGTTGGGTGATCATAAAAAATGGCGATGTTTTCTGTAATAAGGAGTTTATAATCTGTGGTTCTCGAGTCGAGAATTTTTCTAAAAGTATGTGGTAGTCGTTATTCTCACTGTACAATCGTATACAAGACTCCGATGGATTAGTTAGTTTCTATTCGCTTCTAGCAGAAACTCTCACGTGCTCGTGTGCATGTATTTATAGGTGACGTGTAATTTTACTAATATAGGTAGCTTTACAACTACCACAAATGTATTTATATACGACCCACGAGCGCATAGGAATGGGTAGAGTGTCTTTGGTTTCAAACATGTTTTTAATTATAAATGTTAACGTAAATACTAAGCGTAGTTTAATTTGTGGATAATATGTTTTGATAATTTTTTGAATTTGGGATTTGAGTTTAAAACTTTGTTTGTCAATGAAAGGAATGATAAGAATTATGGATAGTTTGAGACAGTGGGTGGCTTTTTGGTGGGTTCTATTTTATTTTTTAGATATTTTTGTGTCATAGAGTGTAAGGAATTAAGGGGATAACCATTATTCTGTAATATGTTATGAATTTTTGAAATTTTTGAATGAAGACAGAAGTAGTCAGAACATATATTATACGCTCTGTTTAGAAGATTTAGAACAAGGCTATGTTTGGAGGAGTTTGGTCTGAAACTGCCGAAACGAGTGTATAAATCAGTAAATGTTTTCTTATGGTAAACAGATGTGGCAAAGAGATTGTTAATTTTGTTTATTTGAATGTCTAAAAAAGCTAAGTTATTATTTTTCTTCCATCTCACATGTAAAGTTTATACATGGATGTTGTGAGTTTACGTATTATAAAATCTTCTTGGTGTGATCAGTGTTGTGAAAAAGTAGAAAAGTAACATCAACACACTTTCTATATAATATTGGTTTGTAATAATGGGGCAATTATCCAGCCATTGATGTTCATAATAACAGATCAAAATATTTGCAGGAGTCTGACCTAGAGGTTATCCCATCGAAACTCCATCTATCTGATCATAAAGATGACCATTACAAGTGAAATGATTATCCTAGGGCCAATTTAAGAAGCTGTTCGAATTTTTGTTGGTTAAAGTTAGAACGCAGGGCATTTTTGATTCTGAATAACTGTTTAGTAATTCACAGACCTGCGAATTTAAACT
>NW_013667160.1:87108-98950 GCF_000517525.1 Limulus polyphemus
GGTACCTTGTCGAAACGTTGTAAATTTGCTGTTATGTTAAACTTACATTAAAGTTTTTTCTTCATTACCCATTCAAGCCGTCTCCAACCATTATTAGTCTCAAAGTGGGTTCCTCGTCATCGAATTTGAACCCAACTCTTTAAATCTATCGAGCATGTTATTGACAATATTTTCATAATTTGGGTGCTTGTTTCCAACCATGTTCTTTGTATTTGACCTCATTAAGAAGTTCGAGTTTTACGTATGTTTCCTTCAAGTGAACTGAATGAGCAATAGGAACAGGTGCATATATGTTACCATTGTAAAGAAGAATCCATAAACAATCGCTACCCACTTGGTTCATAGGCTGCAGCTCCTAGCATTGGTATTAATTCAGCAATATTTTTGCTATAAACCAGCGAAGATTCTTGCGAAAAGTATGGTATAAACTCTTTCTCACGACTTCTGTACCAGTAAAATGATGTTGATGGAGAAAGTAAGTTCTTAGCCCGAAGTCTGGACCTCAAAATCTCTTAAGGATTCTTTGGAAGGCCCGAATCTGTCACCAAATCATTAAATTCACCTTGTGTGAAAAGTTGTGGTTCACCAGATGTTTCAGATTGAGAACAGTCCCTATCATCAGTTCGATTGACGTCAGATTCAGAATCAGATGAAACTGTATCAAGAGTCTCTGGTGGAGTAGATACAGGTACATCAGGTCCGTGAGTAACAGGGGTTGTAGCCTTGCACGTTACATGAGTAAAAATAGCAGTCATCACTGTGGTTTCTAGGTTCACGCCAGAACATTGGAGTTCTAAAAGGCAAAGACTTTTTCTTACCTTTAGTCCATTGTCTCAACCTTTCGACACAAACAGTGTAAACTTTGTGCGGAGCCCATGATTTGTCTTGGTCCCCAAGTTTGTTTGTTTTTTTTTCAAAATACGCGCAATACGCTTTTTAAACGAATTCTGTAATATTTTGCTTTTGTTTCTTTACCACAATCCCCCCCAGTGGCACAGCGGTATTTCTACGGACTTACAACGCTAGAAACCGGGTTTCGATACCCGTGGTGGGCAGAGCACGGATAGCCCATTGTGTAGCTTCGTACATAAGTTCAAACAAACAAACTTTACCACAAATATAATATAATATGTTTGAGTCATTAACACAACCTCTTGTTGCCATAGCGACGAATAAATAATATTGAAAAGAAAAAAATAATGTCAAAGTGCACGCATAAACAAACACTATCCAGACACTTCATTCAGCCTGTTAACCGTTTATATACTGGCGGTGTGTTTCTCGTGGGTTCTAGAACGATCGATATAACTCGATTGGTCTAGAGAAATCTATAGCTAGTGGTTGTCAACTTTTTAAGCATAACAAAATGTGACCCGATTTCAATGAAAATGATTCACTTATGTAAAAGTACATATGAATTTTGTGAAAAATCTGTACGTGACGGAGGAAAATGGATATCATTTTCGGATTCAACATACAGGAATTACTGTAGAACATGTAAATATTTCAAGAAAATAAAACCATTGAAGGCCTGTGTAATTATTTTAATTATTTCCTCAAGTGGGATGTTAGTGAATAAGGACCCAATATCAAACTGCCATAAGGAATTGGTTTTCATTAAAAAATTTAGGTATCTCTTGAGGAAAGGAAAAATAATCTTTAACACTAAGTTCGTTCTCAGTTAATGAGCTTAATGCAGGTACAAGATACTTAGGAAGTTTATAGGCGTGGGAACCATGGATAGGTTGTATAGGTCTGAGGGACGGGAACCTGTAGAATAAAGTTCTGGAAAAGTGATGTCGGTGATGAGTTTAAAGTTTTTTAAATATCCTAAAATTCGTTGAAACTTTTCCTCATGCTTGAAAGTAAGCTTAAGCCAATCATTATCGAGGGATTTAAACTTTGTTCTGTCATTTAAATTGTCTTTCATTTTGGAAACTTAATCAGATCTGTTTAAAATGGCAACACCTGCGCCTTTATTTGGCCGAATAACAACAACGTTTCGGTTGCTGGCAAGTTCTTTTAAAGGCAGAAAACTCAAACTGTATCATAAAAGAAGGGTTTTTTTAAGGGGTTGAAGTTATAGAAGGAGGACAATTCCGCATTTTAAAATTTAGTTTTAATAATGCTTTCTATATTAGGTGTGTTTTCTTTGTTAAAACAGGAAAGAATTTAAAAGTTCCGTAGGTACGTTCAAGATGAAAAAAATAGTTGAGAAACTAAGTTTACGGGTAAGTAGACAAAAATCTAAACCTTTTGAAGGAGCATTTTTATATTGTTCACTTTAATCAATTCCCGATTCCTTTTTTAGTTAATTGATAATTGTTATTAATATTATTTTAAAGATGCAGTTTTATACTCGTATTTAAGACTTTCTTTATAATATTTTCTCTTAACAATGTTATTTATTAATCACGTGTATGCCGCACGTTTTATCGCACATTCCATTAAATTGTTACCATTTAAATCTGTTCTTTATGAACTTATGATTGAATACGAAAACTACTCGCTCAATTGCTAATGTGTTTTTTCTTGTTGTTGTTTTTCTTTTGTAGTTACAATATTGTGAAGTAACTTTTTGAAGTTTTAACGCTGATGATGGAATTTGGAATAATTTCGAAACGTCCATAATTTTTTTTTTAGTATTACCGTGTTTTTACTATTTATCATTAACAATATTATGTTTAAAATTAATTATTGTATATGATGATTTTCCTATTGGTAATTCTTTAATTATATCATTTAGATTATTTACCTTAAGCCTGAATTTTATAATCTCGGAAATTAAATGTTTAGCATGATTATTTTGAAAATTAAATGTCATTACAGTTTTTGCTAATATCGTTTGATTTATATATATATTCTTGTAGAGCTAAGTACGAATGTTAACAAGTATATAAAACTTACTGTCTAACTCCCTACAAAAATTAATAAAATTAACCCATTTTATTCCATTTTTACCTTCTTCTTCTAGTTTTTCTTTTTCTACATTTTTTGTTGTACATTGATGTCTTGTATTCTAATTATTTCATTCTTATTATTGTTCTATTTTATTTATTTAATCGTTGTGAGCAGCCGCGTTTCCACATCTGGCTGCAGACAACGAAAGATGAAAATGATGTGAGACGTTGTGGGCTAGAGGACCCACATCTGCTCCTTTTTTTCTCTCTCTCTCTCTTTCTCTCTTCTGAGCATGTTAGGCCGACGAACTTGAGGTTAAACTGGATAGACGGTGAATCCCCAACACAATTTGGGTCTTACTTCCGCCGAGACCTCAAAAAACCAGGGCACATTACATAATGACTCCCCTTATGATTTGTGCTTCGGTGTTAGATGTTTGTTTTGTGGCTGCATTTAATTGTGTTTCATCTAAGGTTTGAATATACTGTGTGAAATTAACGCTATCATTCCTTTTGATGTAATCTGTCTTATAAAATTGTTTGTGGCTTTCTAAAATAATTATATATTTTTTTTTCTTTCGGTATTGAGGACAAATACAGAACAGTGCTTATACTCTCCATTTTGTTTAGCTATTTTCTTACAAATTGGGTTTCGATACCCGTGGCGGGCAGAGCACAGATAGCCCATTATGTAGTTTTGTGCTTAACTTCAAAGAAAAAGCTATTCTCTAGAGCATTGAAAGAAGTCATAGTAGGAGATACTCCAGCACTAGTAATTTTACACATATAATTATATATATATATGCCATACCAGCACTTATTTAACTGTTACCACACTATATGGATATTTTTGTTTCCATTCCCTGAAGGTTCGGAAAAGATATTTGTGATTTTCATCCCGCTTATTGATTAGAGAAAACACTTGTTTTCAACTCAATTTTCTTCAAATATTGTTGACTTATTCTAAAGTTATGTTTGAAGAATGTCTCGCAGCATTCGTCACGTTTGTTTCTGATTAAACTAATAAGTATTCTAAAGAGCTGCGCAAAAAGATTATGTTCAAAAGTTGCTACTACACAGAATTCATCGCCAGAGCTAAGAATTTGAAATGCCCACCTGGAATCTGGGCTTTATGGAAACTATTAAATCTTAAATAAAACTTAACAAAGCTTCACATTCTATTACTACTTTAATGACTTTTAAAAACATGTAGTCATGAGTTTGAAATAGCCTACATTTTCCATATAGCCACTTATTTTTTCGTTCTTGGACAATGTATATGTATATGATAAACATTTAGAGGTTCCTCATTTTAAACATTGTCTTGAACACGTTACTATAATATGTTTAGTGATTTGAAGTTTGAACATATCTGTTGTTTCACAGGTGTGCATAAAAAACTGTAGTTGTGTATACTTAAATTGTGAAAAGGTCTAGAAACAGCTGTGTATTCTGGGGTAAAATTATACTTGTTTGTTTCGGATATATGCGCAAAACTACACAAGGGCTACAGGGCCAGGCATGGTCAAGTGGTTAGAGAGCTCGACTAGCAATCTGCGGGTCACGGGTTCAAATCCCCGTCCCAGCTCGCCCTTTCAGCTGTGGGAACGTTATAATATGACGGCCAATCCCACTATTCCTTGGAGAAAGAGTAGCCCATGAGTTGGTGGTGGGTGGTGGTGACTTGCTGCCTAAATTAGGGACGGTTAGCGCAGATAGCCCTCGTGTAGTTTTGCGCGAAATTCAAACAACAAGCTGTTCCCAATTTTAAACTAATGGACTAGAGAGAAGAGAGCTAGTAAACAGCGCCCACCAGCGCTAATCGAATAGTGGAAATTCACTATTACTCTTATAACACAACTACGGCTCCAAACTGCAGAGTTCGATTTTTTGGCAATGGGACGCGATTTCTGGAGCCTCGAATACACATTCCAACTCGGAAACAGATAGGCTAAACACGGCCCAAAAAGGTTTGTAACTTAGTTTTAAGAATAAAGAAAGCGTCAATCGTTATTTCGTTTAATTGTTTTTTATCGCTTTTTGTTTAATTTTTTTGTTATACTTGTTCATTAAAATATTTGTAAATAAAATTCATCATTTTTCTATTTTTGATTAAAAGACACAGTGATTGTAAGTCCATGATAATAAATGCATCCTAAACAAGGCAACGTATCATAAAACAGAGAAAAAACAAAAAATGAAACATTTGTTATTGAGCTTTGAGTTTGGTGAAGTTACTTTCATCGAGTTTTAAGCGCAAGGCACACTAATAACATTAGTCGGAATCTCCTCTGCAAACACCGCCTGGTGATAAATAACGTGAAAAGACGTATAGCAAGCTGTAAAAAATCTTGTTTAAATATTCATAACTCATGTTCTGTAACAGTGGAGAGGGAAAACAGATCATTACTCTCTGTCTGTTGAATACCTGCATCTAGCAAGTAAGGTTTAGAAGTTCTTCGTAATACTTTCCTCCGAAAGTTGTGCAAAAAAGAATAGTTGTAGTCGGTCTTTTTCACAATCTACTCAAGTTATGTTTATCTTGAACCAAACTGTTATTCTCCAACTAGTAAATATATGTAACATAGAAACCACAGGGGTATGTGGTGCGTCCTTTGTGATTGGTTTATCAATCTTGCACACGGGTACAAATACTTATTTCGTAAACAAGACAAAAATTGTACTTTAACTACACTAGTATCTAGTAAACATAAGCTAGTCCTAAACATTTCATAGAGGGTGGTTTACCACTATAAAACAGTCATGTTTCCATAAATGAAGCCTCATGAAAGTCAGATAATTTCATCTGTGTGAACTTGCCAGCTGCTAATGCAGAAGGTCTGATTAACCAGATTACCATTTTAATATTCTTAGTAGATTGCTTTATAATACTATGTACAATGAGTATTATACATCAATGAACCGCTAATCACGTCATACAAACCAATTAAAAGTTCGTTACTTTCGTTTAATAATGAATTAGCCTACTGATAAAATTCAGTAACATGCTATCAGTAGTGTATATTATCCTATCGTGGCAGATAGATGAGAACTTTAGTTGTGAACATACCCTACCCAGGTGATCACCGGGTAAGTGTAAAGGCTTATCACGCTAAAAATCGGGTTTTGATACCAACATTGGACATAGCACAGATAATCTATTGTGCAGCTGTACTAGTAACAAAAATCTGGGAAGGGAGGAAAATTTTCATTACCCATTCCTGCATTCCACCACTCGTATACTGCACTCACAGGGTGGATGCAGATATATATGTTAGGTGGTGGAATGGGTAATGCAGTAAAATGTATTCTGCATTTTAGGGCTGAGGATACGTTATAAGAGTGACGGTCAAATCCTAATATTCGGTTAGATAAGCGTACAAGAAAACTAGTCAACAGCAGATTAGTTCAGAATTAAGAATTGTTATGCGCAGTTAGCCTTTAGAAACAAACAAATCTAAGTGATAGGCCTCTTACCAACCGGTCCGTTAAGTGACTGCTGTACTGTGTAGAGTCGTGAATAGATAGTACTCCTAAGAAGAAAGTGGTCATGTCCCAATGATTTGTCTCTGAATTAGCACAAAGCTTTCAGGTTAAACATGTACAAGATGCTATGTATAGGAAGTTGTGTATGTATTGTTCTTTTGATAACAACATTTTAGTACCTTGTAAATACTGTGTCAGAATTAAGCGATCTGTCTTATCCAACATCTACAGTTACAACTGATAAATGATATATAATCGAGGTTATAATACTTTATGTGTAGTGTGCTGGTAAAAATGTATTCTGTTCACATCCGTCTGAGAATAACACCTCTGTTACACTGTCAACTATACATTTCGACTTTAACCTACAGCTATAGCTAAAACTATTCCATCATTCTAGAATTATCTGATGTTGTTCCATAAATTCGAATGAAATCTGATGAAAAATTCTACGTACAAAGGCTGCATGAAAGAGTCTATAGGATAACTCGATTCTCCAGCGCCTCGTTGAGTCCATGCCAAAGAGGATTAAGCCGGAGTTCAGAAATGGATCCTTTGTGCCATCTCGGCATGGGAGGGATTTGAATTAATACATGAATGGCATAGTAAAGCCAGAAGTACTGAAGAACACGGAGTGCGCTGCAAATACTAATCATACTGTTATGGCTTCCGGCAGACTTTTGTGATATCATTTTGTAGTTTCTTTAATTAAATCATGTTAAATAAAATGTCTAAATTATTGTCATATGTATTTTTGTTTAATTATGTCTCTTTACTAAAGTTCTAGAGTGATGCAAACCTTTTGGTCTTTATACTAATACAATAGTGAGTTAACAAACAATGATTTAAAGCATAATGAAAGTTATTTTATACATAGATCATACTATATGTTTTAACAGAGCTTTAGCCTGTCTTCTTGTGGTAGAAGACAGACCAGCATTCTGTTGAAACATGTAGTATGTTCTGCACATAAAATAACTTTCATTACGCTTGCAAATCGTCATTTGTCGACTTACAACTGTTATCATCTTCTGATCGTATTTGTAGCATTGTAATTAATCTTTGTACCTCTATGTTTTAACCTACCATAACATTAATAACAAATAAAACAGGTTTTTGTACTGCTTTTGTTGTTTTGTTTTCGTCAGAAAGCGCAACAACTTATATGAAACATTGAGTATGCTAAAAAACAATAATCACAGTTAATTACTATTGAACATACAGCCGTTCTTCTTCAAGTCACAGCTAGTTACTATTAAAAAATACAGCCGTTCTTCTTAAAGTCACAGCTAGTTACTATTAAAAAATACAGCCGTTCTTCTTCAAGTCACAGTTAATTACTATTGAACATACAACCATTCTTCTTAAAGTCACAGCTAGTTACTATTAAAAATACAGCCGTTCTTCTTAAAGTCACAGCTTAGTTGCTATTAAACATATAACCGTTCTTCTTAAAGTCACAGCTACTTACTATTAAAAAATACAGCCGTTCTTCTTAAAGTCACAGCTAGTTGCTATTAAACATACAACCGACCTTCTTAAAGCCACAGCTAGTTGCTATTAAACATTCAACCGTTCTTCATAAAGTCACAACTACTTACTATTAAAAATACAGCCGCTCTTCTTAAAGTCACAGCTAGTTGCTATTAAACATATAACCGTTTTTCTTAAAGTCACAACTAGTTACTATTACAAAATACAACGCTCTTCTTAAAGTCACAGCTAGTTGCTATTAAACATATAACCGTTCGTCTTAAAGTCACAGCTAGTTACTATTAAAAAATACAGCCGTTTTTCTTAAAGTCACAACTAGTTACTATTACAAAATACAACCGCTCTTCTTAAAGTCACAGCTAGTTACTATAAAAAAATACAGCCGTTTTTCTTAAACTCACAGGTAGTTACTATTAAAAAATACAGCCGTTTTTCTTAAAGTCACAACTAGTTACTATTGAAAAATACAACCGCTCTTCTTAAAGTCACAGCTAGTTGCTATTAAACATATAACCGTTCGTCTTAAAGTCACAGCTACTTACTATTAAAAAATACAGCCGTTTTTCTTAAAGTCACAGCTAGTTGCTATTGAAAAATACAGCCGTTCTTCTTAAAGCCACAGCTACTTACTATTAAAAATACAGCCGTTCTTCTTAAAGTCACAGCTAGTTACTATTAAAAAATACAAACGTTCTTCTTAAAGTCACAGCTAGTTGCTATTAAACATACAACCGTTCTTCTTAGAGTCACAGCTAGTTACTATTAAAAAGTACAAACGTTCTTCTTAAAGTCACGGCTAGTTGCTATTAAACATACAACCGTTCTTCTTAGAGTCACAGCTAGTTACTATTAAAAAGTACAAACGTTCTTCTTAAAGTCACAGCTAGTTGCTATTAAACGTACAACCAATCTTTTTCTTCTTCCACCTGTCGAAAACGTTTGATTTCATTGGGTTTCTTTTAATTTGATTTACCAACCTAGTCCTATTTCATGCTAACATTATAACAGTGCAGGTTTAAGAGAAAATATTTGCTGAAAGAAATGCAGTCATCAATAAGGCTCATAGTGGAACATCATAACGATAAACTACAAGGCTGGCAAATAAAGCCTTGCTGTGTGTATGTATATATATACAGAGTGAGTCAAAAGTAATGGGAGTCTAAAACATTAATAGGAAAATGTATTTCCTTACAGATATCTCCAATCAAATAACACACAATAAATAGAAACGTTGGTAAGAATGGAATAGTTACGTCAGTTCAAATAAATTTATTTCTTCTTTGGAATTGCTTCTACCATCGTTCCTGCTGATTGGAAAAACAAAAACACCACATTCATGACGTGTGAGAAACCTGCTACTTTTGGGCTACCCTGTAGGAAGGATATAAGATATATCCTTCAAGTAAATGCATAAAACAGAAAATCATTCGTGGAGTATAAAAAACATTAAGATAAAGATGGCAAAGTCCATTTAACATCTTGGAGATGGGATACTCATCAGGTGTGGACTTCCTTCTTGTTGCTAATGTTTTGCTATCTTTGCCCAGCTACACAATCAGACATGAAATAAGAAAACCCCAGTATGTCTCCTGCGTTATTAACATAAGAGCAACGTGGACATACATATATACGTATGTGTGAGTATTACTTTCACAAATAAGATCGATAAAGATAATCATATATTTAGATATTAATGGCAGGTGGATGCGTAATAATACAAAATAAGAAACCAATATAATTCATATGTTGATTCAGTGTTTACAACATAACATTATTGATATTAATTCTGTGGCAAATCACTATAATTCTTGTAAGTGAAAAACGTGAAACGATTTTAGATAATTATGTACTCTACTTATTGTCGATTTTAACAACAAAACCATTTTTATGATTATTTGCTCAGAAGTAATTAAAGACAGCTAGAAAACAAATTATTTGAAAGCATGTCCAAAGTGCTAATTTTTTAAATAAAATTAGATATTGATCTTGTTATTGTGAAGTTAACTTCTTATAATCTTAAGTTAGTTCTTTCCTTTACGTCTATCTACGCAATATTACACGTTAATCATGCTCTAAAGCTCACATTTTTACAGAAGATAGTGGAGCTATACATATTTCAGACCCTCTACTTGGCTGTAACCTGATTGGCGTTTTCGAATACCGTTGATCTTCCAAAAATCACAATGATTTGAGTTCTCTGAAATGACACCCGAAGCTGCTTACTGTTGTACCTTATAACAAATTTCCCATTCAACAAGTAGGAATTTCTAAAGTTATCATCGTGTTAAGCACATTAAAACCAAGATAATAGGCAAAGTCGTGTGATTATCTTCAATCTCAATCTTCTTAGTCTCGGGAGGATAGCAATATATGGCATTTCAGTTTACACACACATATCAGTACTTAGATTTGCGATTTGTTATACACTGAAAATGCATTGCTGAGCCAGACTAAGCTATATAATGTACTGCTCCCGTTAATAAAGGGTAGAATATTTCATGATTTACTCAGCGTTTCTTTTCCTAACAGGAAGCTCTGGTGTCGGGATCTGAGTGAAATAAATGATCCACAATTGAATGAAGACATAACATTCGCGTCCGCACAAACAACTTCGGTATTATTTTTTGTTTCTGAGAATTTTCTTCTACGTACTTTTTATATGAATAGTTAATAATAGAACACTGAAATCCAGACAATATGTCTATTCAAGTTTGAGCTTCCATTTCAACGTTTGTAAAGGTACACAAAGATATGAATATGTGTGAAACCAGCACTATATTTTATTATATCTCTTCAACGTTTGTAAAGGTACACAAAGATATGAATATGTGTGAAACCAGCACTATATTTTATTATATCTCTTCAACGTTTGTAAAGGTACACAAAGATATGAATATGTGTGAAACCAGCACTATATTTTATTATATCTCTTTCAAAAGGTAGAGCCGGTGATCCAGGGGATAGCGTGACCCGTCTGTGATCCAAGGATCTCGAGTCTTCAAAAATCGCGCTCTACATTTTTTTGTTTGGTTGGTTGTTATAGATTTCGAGCAAAGCTGCACGAGGGCTATCTGGGCTAGCCGTCTCTAATTTAGCAGTGTAAAACAAGAGGGAAGTTCCCATGGCTGAAAGGGCGAGCATGTTTGGTGTGACGGGGAATCGAACCCGCAGATTGCGAGTAGAGCGCCCTAACCACCTGGTCATGCCGGACCACTACATTTTTGAGCCCCATGGGTGCGCTATAAGAGCAATGATTCATTTACATTATTTAGTCAGACAAGAGTTGACAGTGGCTGCTCCTATTGATTGACTGCTTTCACTCTAGTCTTTTAATATCAGGGGAAAATTAAGGAAGGTTATGCGCATATTGCTCTTTGTGTAGTTTTGCGCAAAAACTCTACTACAAACAAAGAAATCAAAAGCTGACTTACAACTTATAAGATAAAAGCAGCACTGGTAGAAACATATTCTGTTATGATAAAATAAATCAAAACCCTCCACCTTCTACCGGTTTAAAAAAAGTTAAATATGATGTACAAAATAATCCTCGATATCTAATTCTCCGATATGAAGAATATCATTTCAATCTGCATTGGCGCACGCAAGGGGATTTCCGTGAGCCCAGAAACTCACCCTCCCCGCTAGAGTTTAATTTTTTATATTTTTTGAAATTCGTATTTTGCTGCACGACAGAAAATATTTTAGATCGACAATGTTCTTGGGAAAATAATTTTTTATGGCATTCAAGTAAAATATCAATACTGCGTAAGCTATCTAGGTTTGTTTGTTCCAAGTTAAGCACAAAGCTACACAATGGGCGATCTGTGCTCTAAAATATTAATAATGAAGTATTGTTAAAAGGAAGATATCGATTTATCTCCAGTCTTTTCTTTGTAATTTTTGACAGACTAGTTACCGAAACTGACAAAATAATTGATTGTTTGTTTTTGAATTTCGCGCAA
>NW_013667160.1:99929-102944 GCF_000517525.1 Limulus polyphemus
ATATTCCTTGATATTTACAATATATAAAAAAGAAAATCAATGAATGTTTGAAACATTTATCCAGTTTATATGTGAGTGATATGAACACTGAGTCATTTAAGGAAGAAACAGCACATTTTAAAAACATTTTTAGAAGAAGAAAATGTTTCACGAGTGACATGTATAATTTAATATCGAAAGAATTCCATTCGGCATTTTCAAACGTAGAAACTGTGCTGAGAATTTTTTAAATCATTCCTATTATCAATATTACGGACGGAAGGTCTTGGGCTACTCTTTTACAAACGAACAGTGGGATTGACCGTCACATTATAACGCCCCCACGGCTGAAAGGGTGAGTATGTCTAGTGGGGCGGGGTTTCGAACCCGCGACCCTCAGGTTGCGAGTCAAATTCTCTAACCACCTGGCCATGCCGCGCCGGTGGAAGGGGGAGGGGCTAAGCGGCCGTCAATAAAAATAACAAAATTGCGTTTGTTAATTTGCTTAATTTATAACGATGGAGAAATTTTATTGGTCAGCTACTAGGTTATCGTAACTGCGAGTGGATAATCGAAAATCTCAATCAAACACTTTCAATTCACATTGATTAATTAACTTTTAGCTAGGCCTGGAATTTTGGGGTCATTGAGAGATCCGAGTTATATCGAGACCCGCGTTATTGCGAGGCTCCACGGTATTAATCTGATAGATCAATACTTTTCTGTATCACTGAATATTTGGATTATGATTCTATGAAGTGTATTTATTATTTACAGTGCATTTTTTTGTCATGGCATACATACTGGTCAAACAACAATCTACGAGCAAGTTTAAATCACAGCAAATTCACAAAATAATCCTTTACTCTGTTCACAGCACTTTCATAATTACATTATATAAACTCAAAGCCATTTAATATTACCATATTGTTATGGTTATCTTTCTGGCACTGCAATGATGTTTCACAAAGACTTTTCCCCCGGTAGGACAATGATAAGGCTTCGGGCTTACAACGCTAAAGTCAGGAGTTCGATTCCCCTTAGATTTATCATCAATTTGATATATATATATATATTACACAACGGTTATGATTGCTCTGATAAAGAATCTAAGAAAAGGTCCTCGTTCACTTACGTTATTTAATTGGAGGTTTAAGTATCATTTTTATATTTTAAAGTGTATTTTATATATCTCTATGCATTGGAAATGTTTGTGTTTATTTATATTTAAAATGTTGTGTGTCTATCTTTTATAATAACTTAGAACTGTCATCAGAATTATGAGGTTTGATCAGGCATGCTCTTTTTTGATAACTCTTTAGTTTTGTTTGAAACTATGAGGCTTAACTGGTATGTTAGCTTTTAAAAACATTTCATCAGTTCTGTTAAAAAAGTAAGAGGTTTATTAGTATGCTTGCTGATCAAATGCTAAATTACGTTTTACACGCGGCAATTTTTTTGTGTTAGTAAAAATTACTTGAAACTGAATGGCTCCTATTTTATTAACTGAAAGTGTTACAAGACCTTGTCAGTTCGAAATGAAATTAAGGAAACATAACTTATATTTCATATCAATATTATAAGTATAACATACGGGAATCAGACATCACTCTTTTGATACTAGCATATAATTGATACCTAAATATAAAGGGCTTTAAGGTGTCCGTGTATATATATCTACTATACATTCTGCTTCATGAGTAACAGTTAATCCTATCATCTAGTCCGGATGAAGCTTGCCGATTTGTCATGTATTTATGAATTAAATATTATTAATCTACCTTGAGAGCTTTGAACGAACTTATCAAGTAATTTGTTTTGAAATATGATTTATCTATAACGCACGTTGTATAACACATGGGATCCAGCATACAGTGAGAATATGATTTTGTACGAAAATCTGTAGAAAGGATATAAGTCTTAGCCTCCGGTCAGAATTAACCCTTGCATAATCTCATGGTATATTTAAATACAGGTTCCATGGTTTATCAAAAAGGATATTAAATGCAAGTAGTTAAATGATAATTCGTAGAATTCTCGGGAGTCGCTCTATCGATTCCTTTTCGTTTCCATTGAAGGTATAATTTCACACTTTTTATAACTAATGACGTTCGGTATAAGTAAATCAATGAACATTCTGTTTTGAATGTTTACTCAGGAAGTGTTCATAGTACAAGTGGACACTTCCTCTATCTAATTTTGATATTTGTTATCATACATATTAATTATTTATTTATTCATTTATTTGATTTACACTTGGCTCTTCGGAGAATTTTCTCGGAGATGGTTTTTATGTAAGCAGTTGATAACAGAACAAACCATTCGTTTGTTTTTTTACCTTTTCATACAAATGAAGAAATTTTCAGTATTTTTCTTTTCATTCTGAAGTTATGCAGTTTTCACATAATACGTGGTTCAGAAAGTTATTAAACTGACTTCATTCTAGCTGCATTTGCTGCTTTACTATTCTCTGGAGACAATACTTGTTCTGCCCATGGTTGTAACACTGCACGTTATGCAAGAATGTCGACAGTCAGTGTCCACCAATAGGAAATAGGAATAGATCATAAGATATCAGAGGTTACAAGCTATTTAAGTCTATTTACTTTGAGAGAAAAATTATCTCGCTTTAAATAAAAAAAATAATCCTTCAGGTGAGGTATCTTAATTCCTCTGTGTCAAATGAAAATATTGTTTTACGGTTGATGAGGGTTTATAAATTCACCCTAAGAATTTAACATTAAATTATAATGATTATTTTATTTATAGCTAACTTGAAGAACATACGGATGTCCAAACCCAACGTGTATATATTCCATCCACCTGAAGACCGTTCTGAAAGTAGTTCCACTGTGACATTTCGAAACAGAACACTGAAATTTTAGTCAAACTTTGTATTATATAATCTTAATATTCACATAGGTGGAGGAACAAATATGATTTTTTCTAGTGGGGCACCAACGATTGAGAGCAACATGTTTGCCATGTTAACATTGAAATCAAACTCGAAACAGCGACTTTTCCTAATAATTATGT
>NW_013667160.1:103823-109750 GCF_000517525.1 Limulus polyphemus
TATAAATTCATGTGAATATGACTGAAAAACTTCATTTTTTCTGAAAAGGTGGTGCCTATTTACTTGTGACCACGCTGTGTATACAACTCTCTCTTCCCCATTCGAAGTGACACATCGCTAGTGGGTAGAAATTGAGGGGGGGGTGACTTTTCCGTTAAAACGCGCTTCGCATTTTGGGGCCTTTTGTGTTTAAGAGGAGTGGTGGTATTCGCGGTAATACAAGAGAAGCCCAAGAATTGGCATTGGATACTATTGACCAGCTACCTTCTCTCTAGTCGATAAGTCGAAACTTAGGGAATTACAGAGCTTCTTGTTTAGTTTTGCTGAAAAATCTGAAACATACAAATACCAATACAAATCAATGAAATATACGTACATCGTGATTTATACCTATGTAATTTGCAAACTGGATTACATGATTTGTATCCAGAAACACGAACTATTTTACACTTTTTCTTACCATTTGTTATGTTTTTGTTTTCAAATAAATAAATAAGATAAACGTTTAATAAAGCTTAACATATACAATTAAACAGCAAAGAGTTCGTAAGATAATAAATCAGACATTGCAATTTGAACTTTGCTGTAACTCACTTATGCTGCACACTAATGAAGCTAAATTGTTTAATGATCTCTCAAAAACTTAATTTTTAAGATAAAAGTTGTGTGTGTGTGTGTATATTGTACTTATAATTTAATGAATATGTAAACCCTATTTGGCGAAAATATTTATGCCAAGTAGAATTTTATGAGTGATATCCGATGCGTTAAAACTCTGTCAAATTTAACGTTTTTTGCCTCCGAAGGGAAATTTGTAAACATATTTAATTTTCAACACTAAACGCGAATTTGATTAGTGACCTACAATTTACAGTTTTGAAACTTATAAACCAGGGTTTATAAATCTTTCTTTTGATCACAGAGGAAAATGTTAGCTAAAACATCTGTCATTCCACATAACATAAACCATAATCTACTGTAGGATTATGTTGTTCTCTATGGAGAAATGCTTTCGAATAAACCTCTGTGTACAAATCGATTTATGCAACTTGCAATTTCATCATCGGTTTGCAGTATTTAGTATTAAGAGTTTCATGAAAAAAGTGGCACTTTTTATTCAATAGAAAAGATATAATTACGCATTTTTGGTTTTTATAAGTAGAAATTAACGCATATACGCTAACTTTAAGCTAAAAACAGAATACTAACACACCACATACACAAATATATATGTATATAAGAACTGATAATATTAGTACTAGAGGTCAGCATTACCTTGAATGAATTATCATATGTAAATCACAAATTGTATTGGGGCGTGCCCTCTACATTTAATTAGGTTCGCCATTAGAAAAAATCGAATATAAGATAGCATAGGTATGACTGTAAACCATTGAAAGTGATAGTAAGCAAAGACAAAAAAATGGAATATCGAATCAAAAATACTTTTTATATGTCTCAATAATTAGAAGAACATTTTTGTGCCACACATCAGATTCATGTCTCATAAAAGTTTCACAACTCCTGTACTTGTTTAATATGGTAAGAGAAATTCCATTTGTAAAGTTCAATTGAATCCATGAATACTATAGCGTTTTTAATTTCAAATGACTATATTTCCTTGTGCCCGTGGTTGGAAGTGAAGTTACTTTTAGCTTGCAAGTTTATAAGTTGTATTGTTTCTACTTATTTACCTGTGTATTTGCATAGTTTTAAACAAACTCCTTTTGAATTTTAGTATTAAAAATTCACATGCTTCATGAACCAGATGATCGTTAGGCCTAATCATAGAGTCAGTAGACTCTACATGTAGGGATGGCCAAGGCACTCATTAGGCATAATACAAATATACATGCTAAAAAATCAACAATGACAGAGAATTTTACCTTAAAAGATGGCTGCCACTCACTTTCATTTGTTTCTATACCCAATAAACCCGAAAACAAGGCAAGAAACCGTCGCTAAGATACCAAACCAGAAAGTGACCAACCCACCAAGTTGTTCATCTTTCTTTTGTTTGGTTTGTTTTGAATTTCGCAAAGCTACACGAGGGCTATCTGTGCTAGCTGTTCCTAATGTAGCAGTGAAAGACTAAAGAGAAGACAGCGAGTCATCATCACCCACCACCAACTCTTGGGCTACTCTTTCACCAATGAATAGTGGGATTGACTGTCACATTATATAACGCCTCCACGACTGAAGGAGCGAGCATGTTTGGTGGGATGGGGATTCAAACCCGCGACCCTCAGATTGTCCTAACCATCTGGCCATGCCGGGCTGCTCTTTCTTTTGTTTCAATCGAGATAACCCTACAATTACTTTATCACTAACGTCAGTTTAAACCTAAATCCACTCTATGTGTTTATGGGCAGTGTACGATGTCATCGCTTAGTCGTAATAACTAGTAGTAATTTAAAAAATTCATAATTCTAGTGTAAACCCTTGAAGTTAGCTTTTTTACATAAATCTGATGATACTTGAAAAAGCTTAAGTACAGGGTGAAGCAGGATTTTTCCGATCAATAATAGATGAACGTTAGATGACTGTAACATGTAGAATACTCAATGTTTGTACACTATACAATCGGTGTCTTTATGGAGCCAAGTCTTATATTATGTATGAAGTGAAGGAGTAAAAAAAATCAACACACATAGTATTATATTTTATTCAACACATTCATAGAGTACAGTAACTTTCAGTAAAAGGGAGAAAACGTCACAAAACAAGTAATAAAAATATGATGTAGGGATGGCCGTGCCAAAAAGAATGAAAAAAAAAACAAGAATATAAAAATACATACTTGAATATAATATTATTGTAGTTGGAAATTATATATTCTTGACTATTGGTATGCAGTTTGTTTATCATAATATCATGGTCATGTCTAGTTAGGCACTCAATGTAGTGTATATTAGAGCCTAGGACTTACGTACAAGGTAAATCAAGCTGAGTCAAAATATGTTTTGATTATTACAGACTATCACAAACTCTCGCTACGAAGTCGGTCAATTCGACCACCCTCGTAATCACTTTGTACTCGTGCATTTTACAGTATAACATTAAATTTTAATATTGAAGGTCATGTAGGGTTGATATATGTATAGCCATATCATCCCTATATTCTTGTTTGCATTCTTTTTGCCAGTGCCATCCCTTCATCGTTTTACATTTACAAAATATTTTTTATTACTTGTTCTAATTCTGAACAAGAGTCGTTATTACTTTGCGCAAAAGTATTATTATTTTTATTTGGAGGCCACGGGTAAATGAGAATGCGTTAACAAGGTATAAAAGAAACGAAAAGCGTTAAAATATTTTTAAAAAATGGTTTAAACTTATAGTTCTAATGCTTCTACGCCAGTTCGTCATTCATAACGAAACTCGTGATGTGTAAACATTTTATCATTAATTTGTCTATCAATGAATAATAGTAAAAAACAACAACACTTATTTACTACATGTTCATTGTGTTTTACTATAGCTATTTGTTATGAAAATCTATCCATAGACACAGAAATCTTTGCTTTAGCATAATCCACAATTTAATTTTCTTATTGCCATCGCAGCAGAGTTACATCTCTGTGAACTTCCTTCTGGTAGGTAATGGTTTCCAGTCGACAAAAAAGATATACTTTTGTATAAAGGAATATATTGTTCTGTAAAATCTTCTAGAACTGCCTTGCAAATTTTTTTTGAACTGTGCCTTAGGGTGTGCTTCAGTGAAGGCGGTCGAACTTAAACTATGAATTTAAAATAACAATACGTGTGTTTATATTCTACCTTCAAATCTGTATAGTCATGTTTACTTTAAATCTCATACACTTGAATTATCTGACAGTAAAAGTACGAATAAATCAAAAACGCATGCAATCGGTATCCTATCCTTGGATTATAGAGATTTTAGGAACACTTAAATTATATAAATATAAAAATTAGCGTAACGGTAACGGCTAAAATTATACTTTATATTTTAAAATCTGAAAATTTTTCAAAACATAGATTTATTAATCTATAATCGTTAACAATTAAGTTAGAAAAGATTATTTATGAAAAAATTAAAGTTTGTATATAAAGTTTGTTTCTTTGCATATATTTTCTACCTGTTTCTCATATTTAGCTTTACGTTTGTGACCAAATTATATTTTCCTTGCATACTGTACTGTATAATTAATTCCACCTCTACTCTACTATTGTCATACTGATACTAGATGCACAATATCTCGCTCGACAGAGTTCCGAAGGACTAAAACCAATATTCCAGCATTGCACCAAGAACTCCTGAATTCAGGTACAATGATAAAAGTGTAGTCGACTGGTGTTGTTTATCGATAGAGGTCGCTATATGGGTTTAAAATTTGTATACTTTATATAATAATATAGAAAATATGCCTTGATCTTAGGTAAGCTACTCCTTTCTGTCAGTTTAAGTGTTTCATGACCTAAAACGAGATTTTTTTCCCATAAGGGTTTAGGAGTCAAATTGCAAAGTTCCGAAATCTTGCCATAAATGTTTCATAATATAGCAAATGATGGTCTGGATCACACAAGTCTCTACAGAGAACACTTTGATTCACTGCTCAAGAACGAGAAGATTTAGGAGAAGTTGATGATTCGCTGGGAGATTTGAATGCATGATGGAGGAATAAATTCGAAGTTCGAGAAAAAGTATAAAGAAAGAAAAAAGAACAAGATTTAAAAAAAAATTCGAAACTGAGGAAGACCAAGGACGCTATTAGAAAATGTATAGGCCCATTTAGACACACGTAATAATTGTCTGTGTTATAGGTTATTCATCGGCGAATCGAACCCCGGATTTTAGCATTGTAATTCTGTCATCTTATCACTTACCCAGCGGGGTATCAGAGAGGCAGAAAAAAAGACTGATGAAAAAACAGAATTAAAAAAGTAAATGAATTCATTGCAGCAAAATTAGAAAGAAAAGTGAGAGCATGAATAGATACGATGATTAGGGAACATACAGAGAAAAATACCTTCCACATCTACTTTTACACTGTGTTAAGTGCAATAAGAAGTAATACAGGAAAAAAAAAGAGATATCCTTCGTTGTATGATAGCTGATTGTTAAAAGAAATATGAGCAATACTTTGGAAATGATTAGCGTTCAACAATACTTGAGTGCACATAGTGAACTGTGCCTGTGAAAGCAAACATGAAAGTTATTTTCTCTTTTCATCACAACTTGAAGAGATACAATTAGAAGGGAACAACTCCAGAGCGTGTAATTTGATGAACGTGCTAAGCATATTTACTGGTGGCTAGTATTAAGCCAAGGCCAGCGTGAAAGAGTATACCGTTATCTTACGTGCTGGTTACAGCTACCTCTTCAAACACACTGTTCTAGGCAGATAAGACAAGAGGGCGGAGAGAAGCCTGAGAACGCACGATTTTCATTTAGTGCTACACATATTCTCCATCATCACTAGGTGGCAGAACCGTCGTATGAGTCGCTTTGCAAATATACTGAACACTGTGAATAAAAATGTTACTTGAAATGAAAGCACTCAACTATACAAAAAACACATTGAAACACATTCGTTTAGATCTGTATTAGTTAACACCTTTTTAATTTATTCATTTACAAAAAAACAAAAATAAACTAGTACACTATAATTTTTTTACGTGTATATGTGTATGTCGAATGTAAATATCTTGAACATAATTATAGGACTAGCTCAACACAATTCTGTTTCCTAATGTATTTGTTGTTTCACGAAAATAACGATTTCTTTTACCAACATGTAGGGAAACAGAAAAATAACTCAACAAAAATTCTGTTTGTTAGAATATTCAAAGTTAGAAATGTAAATTGAGTAATTTTTTAAAGTTAAAAGGAATTTGCCTACTGATATATATATATATATATATATGTGTGTGTTTGTGTGTATATATATATATATATATATATA
>NW_013667160.1:110675-114017 GCF_000517525.1 Limulus polyphemus
AATTTTATGATGTAAAAAGAGAGTGTATCGATATATTTTACTTTGCCTGGTATGGTCTGGTGGTTAGGGCGTTCCACTCACAATCTGCGGATCGCGGGTTCGAATCCTATCATCCATTGTTCGCCCTTTCAGTCATGGGGGAGGGATTATAATGTGACGGTCAACCCCACTACTCGATTAGAGTAGCCCACAAGTTGGCGAGTCAAGCACCCTAACCACCTCGTCATAAAATATTGTCGAAATTATTGGATAATTTTAAATAGTTAAAGATACAGGGAAAAAAACTATTTTTGTTATAATATTCAAAGTTAGATTATTTGTGTCAACCGAAAGAGAGAACTGGGAATTATTGATGGTGTTGAGCCACATCAGGAAATCACCGTGTATTAACCGACTTGTTTTACGGTGGTTTTTCACTGATTATGTTTAAAGGGAAAATGTCTCTTGTTTTTAGACGAAAATATAGCTTTTTAGTGAAAGGCTTATTTGATGATATAAGCACCGAATTAGTTTGTAATAACAAGATACCCCTACTTTAAAAACATCGTCACTTAAAAGCATTTCATCAAGCTCTTGGAAGTGGGTGAAATTTTAATAGCCTGTGTTCTAGTTGTCAGAAAGTTTTACTAACTAAACTTGGAATCTTCCATAGGAACGAGAGTATTTATTCATTATAGTTTGTTTGTTTGTTTTTGAATTTCGCGCAAAGCTACACGAGGGCTATCTGCGCTAGCCGTCCCTAATTTAGCAGTGTAAGACTAGAGGGAAGGCAGCTAGTCATCACCACCCACCGCCAACTCTTGGGCTACTCTTTTACCAACGAATAGTGGGATTGACCGTCACATTATAACGCCCCCACGGCTTAAAGGGCGAGCATGTTTGGTGGGATGGGGATTCGAACCCGCGACCCTCAGATTGTGAGTCGAGCGCCTTATCCACCTGGCCATGCCGGGCCATATTCATTATGGAGTCGAGTTCTTGAAATGGCCTTGTTTGGTAGCCGTTAGGTAATTTTTTTCAATTCACACGGACTTGAAGCATATTTTTTAAAAGGATTCTCTTATTTCCTGTACTTTAATGTGATTACCTGTTTCCTTATAACTCACTATTAATGTTTTACGACAACATTTCCATCCTTTAACAAAAACTAGGTTTTATGTAGTTATCAACTAATTCCAAGTTAAACATAAGAAGTTACCCCTTTTAGAATTGTGTTAGTCTAATATCTCTAATTTTATTATGCTAGGTATCGAATTTGCGATCTCTACTAACTGAATAATTTACTCAGTAATCCTTTCTAGTAACATACTCTCTTACCAACTCATACTACTAGAGAACTACATTCGACCCCAACTCATACTATTAGAGAACTACATTCGACTCTAACTCATACTATTAGAGAACTACATTCGACTCTAACTCATACCACTAGAAAACTATATTCGACTCTAATTCATGCTACTAGAGAACTACATTCGACTCTAACTCATACTACTAGAGAACTACATTATACTCTAACTCATACTACTAGAGAACTACATTATACTCTAACTCATACTACTAGAGAACTACATTCGACTCTAACTCATACTACTAGAGAACTACATTCGACCCCAACTCATAATACTAGACAACTTCATTCAACTCCTGTTTGAGTAAGCTGGTAGTTATACAGACACTCACTACTATATGCAATTGAATTTTTACTACTATCATGACACTTACTTGACAAAACGTAGTAAGGAATTATTATAGTATAAATTATACTTTCATCAATTAAGAAATGTTACTTGAAGTTTGTATATATATATATATTAGTATAACAGCATTTTATATATTGAATACATCATGTATTAACGAATACATCATGACTTTTCATAGAAAATTAACCAGTTTTACTCAAAGATACAAATCTTTACAGATATTAGTTGTGTCTAATACATGTTATTATGGTTGTTTGAAAGTACCAGTTGTTCAAATTGCGAACATGAAATCCAGTTATGTATTATACACTTTCATTTTTTTTAATTAGTTAATTATGGATTGGTCGAAATAGTAGTTATCTGAATTAATGTTAATATATATTTAAAGTGATATTCATGAGCCGAAATAATTGACCGATAACAGGTAAATGTTATTAAAAAAACACGATTTCACCAACTGAATAAACTAAAGGTTTGTTATTAATTTCGCGCAAAGCTACACGAGGGCTATCTGCGCTAGCCGTCCCTAATTTAGCTGTGTAAGACTGGAGGAAAGGCAGCTAGTCATCAGCACCTCCAGCCAACTCTTGGGCTACTCTTTTAACAACGAATAGTGGGATTGACCGTCACATTATAACGCCCCCACGGCTGAAAGGGCGAGCATGTTTGGTGGGACGTGGATTCGAACCCGCAGATTGCGAGTCGAGCGCCCTAACCACCTGGCCATGCCGGGCCTTATAAACTAAAGGACGTAATGACAGAAGAGGTAATTCGTCGTGTCTAAATTATGCATTAACACCATATTAGTTTCCATCATCTGAACACTTATTCGGAAAGTAGTTTCGAACTTTTATTAGATTCCTTGAATAGTCTGTCATGTAGTTCTACCGGACATTTTAATTACCCATTGTAAGAAGTCACATTATTAAAAATGAATAGTAACTTCACCACGTTGTAAGGCTAGACTTCTAATAAACCGTTCTTCCAATATGTCAAAAATAGTCAGTTTAACTTAAAGTAAAGAATACTTGTAACGGTTTTGTAATTATTTCATATTATTATGAAGATATGTTATTATTAAACTTTTATTATCTAATTATAAATCCTTGAAATTAGTTTTACACAATATATGTTTTGTTGTAATTTATTCTCAAAATCTCATCTCACTGATGTTTAATCAGGATACACTGGTTCCTTTTCAGTTTTAATTTCTGTTAAATAATCACTGTGAAGTAATTCATTAGACTTGCTTTTAGTAAATATGAAGCGTTTTCTCTTTAGACTTCATTTCTTGTTCAGCTTGTTGTTCTTTTACTGTGTAATGTTTCTTTCTAACTTCGTCTGCCTGACGTTTAGTTTATTGCGTGTTGGTTGTGTTTCAAACTTCTTGTGCCTGTCGCTTGTTGATAGTGTGATGTTTCCTTTCCTGCCCCTAGTGGCACAGCGGTATGTCTGAATATTTATAACGCTAGAAACTGGGTTTCGATACTCGTGGTGGGCAGAGCACAGATAGTCCATTGTGTAGCTTTGTGCTTAACTACAAAAAAAAAAAAAAATAAAACAAAATTTCCATATTCCCCCCCCCCCTTTTTTTTTGATTGAAGGGGGGGGTCTTTCCAAACGCCATGTGCGTGATGTT
>NW_013667160.1:114458-138470 GCF_000517525.1 Limulus polyphemus
AAAAAAAAAAAAAAAAAAAAACTTTCCATATTCCACCTGCCACTTGTTTGTTGACTGTACGGTGACGTCTTTCCAAACGTCATGTGCCTGATGCTTAATTAATGAGTGTTGGATTCATTCCAGACTTCACCTGCCTATTGGCTTTTTATTGGGAATTGGCTTCTTTACAGAATTCATTTGTCTATTATTTATTTACTGTGTGGTGGCTTCTCTCTAAACTAATTTGTCTGTTGTTTCTTTAGTGTGTGGTAGTTCCTTTTCAGAATTATTGTGCCTGTTGTTCATTTATTTTCAGACTTCATCTTTCTGTTTTTATTCACTGCATGGGATTTCTTTCCACTTCACCTGCCTATTTGTGTAGCGTTTTTTATCAGACTTCATCTTCCTGTATTTTTGTTCTCTGTGTAGGAATTTCTTTCCAAACTTTACTTGCATTATTTGTATTTATTTATTTATTTTTGTTTAGTGTGTCGTAGTTTCTTTCCAAGCTTCATCTGTATGATGTTTATTTGGTGTGTGACAGTTTCTTTCAAGACTTCATCTGCTTTTTGTTAGTTTATTGTGAGATGGCTCCTTTCCAGTGTTCATCTGCCTGTTGTTTATTCACTGCGCGATAGTTTCTATCTATAATTCGTCTGTCCGTTGTTTATTTATTGTATCGTGTGTTTGTTTTTTTACTTTATCTACCTGTGTCTTGTCCGCCGTTTGATGACTCTATCCAAACCATATTTGCCTATAGTTTAGTTTTTAATGTGTGATGGTTTCTTTCCAGACTTCATCTGCCCATTACTTGTTTATTCTGTGACGGCTTCTTTTCAGACGCCTGATGCTTCTTTCGTGTTTTGGTAGTTTCCAAGTTGTTTATTTACTTATTATGGAGTAATTTAATTTTTTAGAATTCACATGCTTGTTATTTGTTCATTGGGTGGTTCTCTTTCAGACTTCACTTTTCCTGCCTCTTGTTCACTACTTAGTAATTTCTTTTCAGACTTGATTAACTTGTTTTCTGTTTACAGTGACGCGGATTCTTTCCAGATTTTATCTCCCTCTTGTTTAGTCACTGTATTTTGGCTTTGTTTCCAAGCTTCATCTGCCTGATATTTGTTTAGTGAGTGGTAGTTTTTTTTTTCAGACATCATCTGCTTCTTGTTTATTTATTTTGTGCTGGTTCCTTTTCAGTCTTCATCTGCTTGTTGTATGTTCTCTGTGAAGTAGTTTCTTTCTAGACTTCATATTCTTGGGTTTTGTTCACTGTGTGATGGTTTGTTCTTAAACCTGTTGATTTATTAGTGTCTTTGGTGGTTTCTTTACACACGTCATTTGCCTGTTATTTGTTTATTGTGTGGTGATTTTTTCAGACTTCATCTGTCTGTAGCTTGTTTATTCCCTGGTAGCTTCTATCCAAACTTCATAAGCCTGTTGTTTCTTTAGTGTTTGATAGCTCATTTCCATTGTTTATTTCCTGTGTGATGGTTTCTGTTTTAGAATCGTTGCTTGTTAATCTTTGGTGGTTTCTTTATAAACTTCATCTGCCTATTTATTTATTTTTTTATGTATGGTGATTTTTTTAAAGACTTTATCTGCCCGTTTATACTATGGCGGCTTTCTTCTAAACTTCATCTGTCTGCTGTTTATTTACTACGTTTTTTCCCTCCAGACTTCATCTTTCTGTTTTTTTTTTTGTTCACTGTGTTTGTGTTTGAATTTAAGCACAAAGCTACACAATGGGCTATCTGTGCCCACCACGGGTATCAAAACCCAGTTTCTAGCGTTGTAAGTCCGCAGACATACCGTTGTGCCACTGGGGAGTTTTTTTCACTGTGTCGGGGTTTCTTGTCAGGCGTCATCTGCCTATTGTTTTCTTATTTTGTAGCTGTTTCTTTTCAGCCTTCATTCCCATTCTCTCTAATAATCATTGACAACAGTACTGATCAAAGGAAGTGTAAATTCGTCAAACATTTGACTAAGACTTAACTAGATATATCTTATTGCATTATTCTGTAGTTTGGTTACTATAGTGAACTACATCTTCGCAATTCGATGTTAAGAAAAGCGGCTTATAATATTGCTTGGATATTAATTACGTATTTTTTTCTAAAATTCTTTTGAACTTCTGTTGAATTTATTTATTCTAAAAGTTCGTTAATATTTGGTTTCTGGATATTCTTCAATACTATCTTTCCCAAAGTTGATTAATGACCAGTGTGAAATTTATTGACAAGGTTGTTTGTTCTTTCATACTTTATTTTTCAGATTGTTTTGCCATTACTATCTTAATTTTGAGCTTTATCAAATTTTCTAGTCATTCACAAGGAATTATTAGCGACAAAATAAATCGGTCAGTTTTTAAAAAAGAATTGAATTTTAATTTTTTTAATTGTTTTTTTTATTTTATCCGTATGCATTTTCATAAAGGTTTGCTACCATGTCGCTAGGGTACACCTGAAGCATATAATTTCATTAGTACCAATGTGTTTCTTCGCAGATACTGCTTGGCATGGACTGATGGTTAGGACAATCAACTCACTATCTGAGAGTTCGGATACCACCATCGAACATACTCGCCCTTTCAACCATAGGGACGTTATAATGTGACGGCCAATCCCACTATTCTTTGTTAAAGAGTAACACAAAAGTTGGCGGTGGGTGGTGTTGACTAGCTACCTTCCCTATGATCTCTAAATTAGGGACGGAATCATAAATAGCCCTCGAGTAGCTTTGCGCAAAAATCAATAAACAAACAAATCCTCGCAGAGTTATTGAAATTTTACAAAATTTCCAATATAGAAGTACGACGTATGTGAAACATTTTAAATATCACCAGCACGTTTCAAAAACGGAAGTTCAAACTATATAAATGTTTAGCGTAAGCCAGACAATTTTCATCGAAAAATATGCCGGTATTAAAGTTTGTTGAAGTATATAATAATTTTTGAAATAATTTGAATCTTGCATTTAATGAGTGAATACTAATTCAACATCATTCCAGAATAGAATAAGGTCAAAAACAATAAAGACTTTTAAAACTGATTTGCAAAGTTAATGATGTAAAAAAATGTGTACCAAAAGGTAGACAACGATGAAAATAAAGGTACATAAATAGTTATGACAACCACAGAGAAAGCCAAAAAACAAAACAAAAATCCCTGCTTTCCACACGTTGCTACTACTACTCACGTTTTTGTAAGGTTATATATATATATATATGAAGTTACAAGCTCAAAATGAATTTTATACGTTACTATATGAAACCCTCTCACTGTCAGGGCCCTTTGATATCTCCTATTTTCTGTTTCCTAGTATAAACTTTCTTGATATTTTCTACAAGACAGTGTTTTCCTATAGTAGAAACTCCACTTACAAAAATAAATAAGATAAATATCGTCCACAAAATCTTGCCGGAGCCTCTACTTTAACGTATCACTAATCTCTCACATCTTCAAGGACAAATACGTGAGCTGGCCAAGAAGATAGCTAACCCTCAATCTGATGTACTGAGCTCTATTCAATGTGTTTTTTCTGTATTCTAATGGCAGAAAGACCGTTCTGAACACAATGTCAATATTTGGACAACGGGCGGAAACGCTTCCAGGCCATCACACTAAACCATCCCCACAAGCATACACCAGCTTGATCGGCAGAACTTGATCAACAATACATTTACTTTTCAATCCCCCCACCCGCCCAAATATTATAAATCTATTCGAATTTGTAAGGCTTATAAAATAACATTTTTCTTCTATAAGATTTGAAAAGTAGTGAATTTTCTCAGCAAAATTTATATGTATATATTATTGTGATAAGTCTAAAAAAGGAATTACTCTTATATAAATATTTCATAAGACCTGGGAAACGTGAGAAATTTACATTAAAAAAAAGTTTTATTATTATGTGCACTGTTTAGGTAACATAAATATGTTTCACGATAAAGATTATTTATTTTGTTATCCTACAAGGAGTTAAGCTTGAAGAAATAGGTAGATTCTGTTTAGTCATTCCACAAAACCAGTAAAATATTTGATGTTGATAGATTATTCTGAGTTATAAGTTAGGTGTTATAAGATAGAAGATGTACAATAGCTAAATAAATAAACGAACTGTAAGACCTGAGCGAATAAAAATAAAAAGAGAGTAAAATCCAAGTAGAGATAGACAGGAATAGAAATAGATAAATAATAGGCTAGTGATGTAATGAAGATTGACAGGGAGTTTTACTGTGTGGCATCAGATTGAGTTATTCCATCTACAGTAAAATTCTGTTAACTTTGAAGAACAACCACGCACATTTGCTTTGTTCAGATGGCTTTACTGTTGAGACAAAAAGCTTTTCACAAAAAGTAGTACAGCGGATCGATAATCTGCGTTCAACAGGCTTTGACTATCAGCAAGCTAGAGAAAGAATAGACTCTGTCTGTTCCACTAAAAGACTTGGGATTATTCTATATATTTACCGGCTCTTTACTGATATTTTCTGTAGATATTTTAAACAGATTATCATGATATTTATGTTCGTACATAACTAAGAAAACCTGAAGAGTTTATGTAAAAAAACTACCGTTTTTCCACAAAAAGTACTTGCGCCTATTAATATATTAACTTAACCCTAGAACTACCGATAAGGGTCTCACATGTTTTTTGAAACACATTTTCCATGCCCCATAGTGAGTGTGGGTCCACGACTTTGTTGGTTATAGGGTCTCTAATAACATACAGAACCAATTAGGCAAAGAACCATTAATATTGCATTTAACCCGTTATTACTGGGGTTCACTGAATATATCATGTAGAAAATTACTGGTTTTGCCCAATGGTCTGGATGGTACTTTACGGGGAGTGTTGTAACAGAAAAAAACAACAACAACATAAAATTACTCAATACCATGCAATATGTGAACCCAACTGGTAGTGAATGGTTTACAAATAAGCCGGCAATTTTAAGATTAAAATACAATTTAAGTTGCAAGTTTTACTGAAAATTACTAAGTAATTAATTATATAAGAACGGTAGTGTTGCTTATACTTCGATTTCTTGTTTCAATAGGGCATCTAAAAGTAACATAAGAATAGAATAATATTTTTGCCCGCAGAAAAATTCTTTAATAACACACGCGCATATCATAAGATTACTAATAATAGATATACAATTCAAATTATCATTCCACTGACCACTTGTCACTCACTTATACTGGTTTTGGGGAATTCCACCTCACATCAGTAACCCTGTACAAGGGTAACTAAAAAAATAAGACTATACTTTTTAACTCACTACAATTAACCTATATTCATAGTTTCACTGCTGTAAGAAAACGACAACTAAAACACAATACATACAACATAATAGGTGTAGGCTGTTATTCCCCCAAATGACCAGATATTACGTCTAACACTGACCAAATCACGTAGATATGCAGTATGATTAGAAGAAGTAAAATTTAGTTGAGTTTTTGTTAAAATATGATTTGTGAGGGCTGAAAATTGCGTTATTTTTATTCCATTTTTGTAGTGAAACACTTAGTCAACCAATATGTTTGCATGTACTTGTTTCGTTATTTGTTTCTGTTCTGTTTTTCGTCTAGTAAAGTCGTAGTCTTACTTGATTCAGTTCTGTTTCTTCTGAAAAGTTCGTTCATAGCCAGTTTTGCTGCATCTTAAAAGAAAAAAATCAGATAATGTAATGTTTCCGTTAAAGATTATCCTAAAAAGGACATAGTTTATTAAATTTTATATATTTATTTTGAAAATTTTACAGGCTTTATTTTATAAGATACATTTTAAAAAAAAAAGAGTCAAATGACAATGTAAGTTACGTTTCTTGTCTTGAAAGAACATAATGTCGTGTTCTACAGAGGCTGAGTACGTTATATTAAAATGATTTATGAGAATCACCAGTCGTTACAATTCATGTTGCTACCTCAATCATGTTATTCTGAAGACCATGCGTCTTGACAATATCTCTGTAGCGTGGATTCATTTGCTACAAACTCCTTCTTAAGGCTGACATGTATAAAGCACACCCTTCACCCTACAGGCTTTCCATAAGCCATCTATTATTTCGTGCCTCTTGCATTTTCTTTGGGAAAATGTAAAGATAATTTAATGCATTTGTTGTTTGTTCAGGTGAGGCCAACCAGAGACTGCAATCATACATGCAGTTCTCAGAACATTGTATTTTCACGTTATAATTAGATTAAAACGATTTTTAAGTTTTAAATTTTCAACTTTCATGAAAACTTCTCAAATTATTTTTGGACAATGGTCTGAGTCAAATGAAAACTTATGTTTGAGAGACAAAAATAAAAAATGAATACCAGTGTAATGTAGAGTTGTGTTAGTTTAAGAACTTTGATGGACACATTGCTTTGACCCTTTATCAGTTGCCAATACCACTGGTACAAGCAGTTATGGTTCGCATTCCGTGACTGGCCTATTAAAGTCTACATTAATTCATTACGTTAACTGTAACAAAAACTTCTCAGATTTTTTTTTAGAATGGTCTAGGTCAAATGAAAAAATTGATATCTGAGAGACATTCAAATAAGAAAATGAATTATAGTATAATATAGAGGTGTGTTAATTTAGGAACTTTGATGGCCACACTGTTTTGACCTCTGGTCAGTTGCCAAGACCACTGGTAGAAGTAGTTAGGGTTTGCAGACCGTGACTGTCTTGTTTCAGTGTACATTAATTCATTATGTTTCTCATGAGACTTGTGAAGTGCTCTACAGTTAGTTTATTAAAATATTACAATAATGTAAGCTTCCGCAGACAACTTACAAGTTTAAATTCCACGTTAAGAATGTAACTAAAACAAAAACCAAGTGAATGAACTGGTACTAAATAGCACAAATATTTCCAAGGAATCAAAACTTTGAGCAGTAGCTGATCTCTTTATTCGAGTTGTTTCCAAGAGACCGAAAAAATGGTAATAGAGCAAACATCTTACAGTGAAACATTTCTTAGCAACAAAATGTAGCTAGGAAAAAAAAGGGTAACAGAGAGAGAGAGAGATCCTTCAGTGAAGCGTTTCTTAGCAACGAAATGTAGCTATGGCGTAACAGCCAGTATTAAGCCAATAAAATGTTGTAGTTACTTGAAAAAAGGGTTACTATATTAAGAACATTTCCTTATAAATATAAGAGGAGCATTTTTTTTTCAAACACCGCTGTAATGATATTCTATAATTGGAAAAAAATAATTGTCCGTGTTTTAAAGTATTTTTTGAAGATGTTATTGTTACTATATGTTCTAACATGAATATTTATTTGACATAATAGGGCATTTTGGAACGACTTATTTGCTTCCAGTACATAAACCACCTTAAACCAACAAACATTTAAAATATTTATTAATATCAAAATAAGGAAACTAACAATTAGTTAGACAGACAATAAATAAACAATAAGATAACTAAACAGATAAAGGTTTCTAATTGGAACGATCTATAACATGCAGCTTTAGTTAGACAGACAATAAATAAACAATAAGATAACTAAACAGATAAAGGTTTCTAATTGGAACGATCTATAGCATGCAGCTAAATTCCCTAAATTATTTCTTGACTCATATCCACATCTACGTTCGTTTAGGTTTTCCTCTGTGTATTATGGGTGAGGTGTGCGTGCTTTCCAGATCCAGCTTTGTCTCACACCCACATCGACGTTCGTTACATCATTTCAGTATATCTAATACGGTTTAAGTCCGAAAATATTGTTAACAACGAGGGTATCAAACTGAAAATAAAAACATGTGTTTTAATCTTTATAAGTCAAAATTTATTTTAATTAGTCATCATCATCATCATTGCCGGGTGAATTTTTATTTTTGATCTATGGAGATAGCTTGCTCTGATCGAAAGTTAATACTAGGTAACAAATATACACCAGTTGTTAATTGAAATCCACTTTAATATTTGTTAGAGTTTTTCCCACGTGTAAACTCGCCAGATTTATTATTGTTTCACATCCACCTCAATATTCATTTTAGATTTCTAATATCTTTGCTACCCAGGTGGATCCAAAAGCTTCACACCCCGCGGTGTTCGTTATATTTGTTATTATTGTATAGTTTTTGTTTTTTTCCTATACACCCATACTTAATAGATTGTGGTCATACAGTTTAGTGTATAATAGCAGTAAAAGACTGAAAAGTGAAACAACTTACGGTTTACATTATTATGTATGGTTCTACATAGCAGAGTGAGAGTTAGTCACCTGCTAAATCTCCCATTATAATTTTAGCCTAACTTAATGGCTTCCTAACAGCTGGGAAACATCAACTGGGCTCCAACATTCTGGTAAAAAATGTATAAGATATACTGACATAATCAACTGTGATTATTAATAATGATTTAAAGAAATAATTGGTTATTTTATGCTGTTCAATGCAGAGTAACATTCATTGAATGCCAAAAGCTATCTTGCAAACTCAGTATGCTCATGTTCGTCACGTAAAATTACTCTGAAAAGAGACTGTTATACAACTATGATATCAAGTCAGCTAAATATCTTCTAATAAAATTACTTATTATTTTATAAATTTAGTTTACACTTGCATTAGAACACTCTTTTGGTGCTTCCTGTTGTTGTTTTTCAGCCTGCTGCAGAAAATGTAAAAGCCCATTCGAATAGTATATATGCTTTATAAGTAACTGAGTGCATATTGGATGGTTCTATTTTGGTCAAAGTGATGTTTCCGGAAAAATAAATTATTCAAAGATTCTTGCATAGTGGTTTTTTTCATGTATGCTTTGGTACGCTAGTGTGAACTTGTATTGTCATATGACGGCCCATAACAGTACTGCAACATTTTCCATTCATCTTTGATACTTAAAGTGTGCCTTGTATGTTTGTAATTAAGTACAAAGCTACACAGTGGGCTATCTGTGCTTTGCTCACCACGGGTAAAGGTGTGGCATGCACCTAAAAATTTACAATTTTAATCATATATAATTTTAAAGATTACATTGTCTGGAATATGCAATTATAAAAACTCATGACTGAAAGCAAAGATGAATATGCCAACTGCTCTATATCTGTCATATCCAGTACCAACGAAGTCTTTCGTCCAATACCAGGGTTTTTGATTGATGAAAAACTTGAAAGTGTCGGAGAGTGATAAATTAAATAATTTCCATAAATACCTCATATTCATGAAGTTTTTTGGAAACGCCAGTTTAAATAATACTAATAGGCCTGAATGTTCAGTATAAAAATATAGAAATATCGTGTTAAATGTTCATTTATATGGTTTCTGCTACCCAGATTTTACTACTTGTCATCATAAAAATATAATGATATCATATCATGATATTATTGACACATTATTATGAATACCATGTGATTTGACAAGGATCATGTGACCTGAATGTTAACTCATGAAAGCCAAATTCTTTTAAGTTGCAAAATGGCAAAAAAATAGAATTGATATTAAGAGAGGTTTGGACATCAATTTTTGTGCTCTCCTCGCACGTAACCATTCTTATTTACAAGCAAACGTCTGATAAGCACAGCTGTACTCGTTCAGCACATTTTCAGTTTATGAAGTTACTTTAAATATACGGGTAATTGTGTACTGCTTTCTTTGTATTGCCAGTATGGTTTTGATTCAACCAATTACATCCACGGACATGGAAAGAAAACTGCCTATCACAATATGATGAAGAAAACTTCTAAATTACATCCCCTTGTCTTACTGAGTAGATCAGAAGACAAGCTAAGGAAGAAGGGTGCAAGTTTAAATTTGTTAGGGCTATTTATGGGTAGCACAAGTGCATTTCTGTTAACGCAATGCGCTGTGAAAAGGCCACAAGCAAGAGAAAGGAACGCACAAGAAAACTTCATCCAACAGATGACAACTTCAATATTCACCTCGTTTGTTGCACATATCAGCTGATGATATGAACGAATACAAAAGCTGGAGTTTATGCTCTTCCCGAACCTATCAATTATGAGTTTGAGAAGGTAGAAAGTCAGCTAAAGCCAAAACAAATGTGACAATAACCAGGTGCACCTGTGCTGATGAACGACTTACTCTTTTCACGAGATGTTTGTGATATGCCATTTTGAATATATATGTTTTGAGTTCGAACAACCATACCCAGCAGCATGCAGTTGCGAAGTAATCCTTGATGGTGATGAAGAGTCCGTCCACTCTTGAAATGCTAGTTGGTGAAACTAATGACGAGTAACGAATAACTATAAGAAAGAGATGTTATACAACAACAAGAAAGACATGCTGAAAACAAGTTACAGTTGAAAGCTACTGTTGAACATAGTATAGGGATTTATTGATAGTGTACTTGGTTAGGAAAATGGAAAGTGAAGTTTATTGATGGTGCACTTAGGAAAATGGAAATTGAAATTTATTGGTAGTGCACTTAGTTAGGAAAATGGAAAGTGAAATTTATTTATGGTGCACTTAGGAAAATTGGAAGTGAAATTTATTGATAGTGTACTTAGGAAAATGGAAATTTATTGATAGTGCACTTAGTTAGGAAAATGAAATTTATTGATAGTGTACTTAGGAAAATGGAAATTGAAATTTATTGATAGTGCACTTAGTTAGGAAAATGGAAAATTAAATTTATTGATAGTGCACTTAGTTAGGAAAATGAAAAGTGAAATTTATTGATAGTGCACTTAGGAAAATGGAAAGTGAAATTTATTGATAGTGCACTTAGTTAGAAAAATGTAAAGTGACGAAGAATCACTATTCACAGAGGATGCAATATAGGATTTCTTTTGAGTGTGTTTATACATTCGGTAGCCGATTATTTTGCTCATGTTTTCATAATATTGGAAAAATGAGGAGAATGTTTCACTTTTATATTCAGATCTAAAATATTTCACACATTCTTTGAAAAAGACATTGGTCAAATATTTAACTGCAAATTGACGAGAATTTATATTTGGGCTGAAATATTTTGAAGCAAACAAAGAAAGAATTCTTGTATATGGGTCACTGATGTTTGTCATACGACAACAGCATTTATGAGTGCACAATGGGTATATATATATATATTTGGTTTTCCCACAATTAATATAAAAGTTAAGTTAGAAAACAGATTATCTCTTTTTTATATATGAAAAACATAAATAAAATTATTTTATGTAGAGAACGTACTACATGTTTCAAGAGGAAACCGTTCTGTCTTCTTCTGGTATGATACATGGCTAAGCTTAGTTGTATAACATACATAGTTCTATATCATATCTGTCTTTTAAGGTATATTAGTTAGTATTATACTTCAAAAACATGATTATAAGTTTCAATAGTTGAAAATATAGGTCTTAATGAACACTCTTATTTCTATAGTTTGGAAAAACCATGAAAATCCCTGTATGACTTCCAGATGGCCTAATTTTTAAATATTGTGCTTGAATTTCAACTTGGGTTGGCCGTTGTTTTAGTGATGATGGGTTAAATTTATGGATGTTAAATTTATTTAAAACTATTTATTACAAGAAAACTATCTTAACTGTAGAAATTTGTGATGCCGAATAAATCAAATGTATTAAAGCAGGCCCAAAGTGAGTAAGGCCTAGAAATCCAGTCAAATTATGTTAAAATGAACAAAACTTCCTTATAAAAGAGAGCTTACTCACTCATTAGCTGAGATCAAAAATTAACCAGATTAAACTGTTGCTTGTTTTATAAATTTAAATAGACAAAGTCTATTTATCACTATTATATCAGACATCTTGAGGAACTTTTAAAAAACCCTACTTAATTTGTTTGTGGCTATATTTTGCTTTTCTCTTAAAGTTTTAAAATAACTAATTATGTACTACGATAAAGTAACAGATAACGTGAGAAAATCAATAATTTGTCAATTCTAATGTTTTTCGAATATATTATATTGTTATTTAATTTCTGTAGTGTGTATCGGTGTATAAAGGACATATTAATATTAGAAATAAAAAATTTGAAGCTTTGTATTGTCAGTTTTTGTTTGTATTTTAGTGAACGCTCCTGAAGAAGCTGTAAAGCGAAACGTTGAGTGCTTAATTAAATAATAACATCTTGGTGTTATAAGGTCATTAATTTATAATATTAATATTATATTGTTTAGTTATTTCATAAGAAAAACAAATCAAACTACAGGAAGTGTTCTAATACATTTGCACACTACTTATATATATATATATATACTGTCAAATGTATACACTTTAAGGCCCTGAAATTGTTTGCAAACCGTTTAGAAATGTACTTTTTCCGCAGAACTATCAAAGGTTCTAAAATAAACTATAGAAACGAGATTGGATTAGTTATTGTTGTTTTTTTTATTAATGAACTTAATTGTCCAAAGTGAACGTATGAACATAGATGATATCTATAAAATAAAACCATACACACCTAGGCCAGTACCGTTAGAATTTAAAATTGCCAACAATGTTTCCTCGTCCTCACATCATTTCTAGCTTATTTTGTTTACTGTAATCTTACAAGATATTCGGAAAGGTGGCTTCAACATGTGTGGTGTGATTGATAGCTACGTTTATAGTGCGTGGCTTAGCTTAACTTGACGATGCTCTATTTACAGCTATGTACACAACATTCTTCTTCTTCTTTCTTGTCGTTTTTTTCCATCATGGAATCTTATAATGTAACCGGCACAGTATACTTCTGGCAGCTGAACTGTTTTTATCACATATAACACCTGTACAATATCAGCTCTTAAGATGACTACCTCAGTGTGTGTGTGTTAGAAAAAAAAACAATTCACACAGTGTTGATCGACGCAGTTTTTACTCTGTTTCTCCTAATCATTTTGTCTACTTGGTGAAGAGTTAGAGTAGGAATAACTTAGTACTGTTATCTCAACGCTACATAAAACAGGAATGGTGCTTGCTTATCTAAATAGTCTCTCTCTATGTAAACAGACAAGATTTGTTTTAACTCGAGTTTAAATGTTTAAAAAGAGATACCTCGTTTTAAAGAACCTATTCAATTTTTTCACTCATTGTGATAGTAAAGTAAGCGATTAGGATCATGGGTCTATTTTGATAAGTTTTGGCTGGACTAAACATTACTTCAGTTTTATTTGCAGACAGCGCATGTTTAATGAACACAGATTATCAGTAATAGATGTAATAATTAATAATGGCATTCAATATCACTTTTGTGATATATAATAATGAGAGCCAAAAAAATTTAGATACACATAATACATTTCATTTTTTATCTTACAATTTTTTGTTCGTTCATAACATTCTCTTTATGTTTTTAATTTGTTTTTACACTTCAAATAAATAAGCATTTGGGTTTTAATAATGTTGAACCCAGTTAGAGTGCATTAAAAAGTGCATAACAAGTCAAAAGATACGACAATATTTCAACAGATAATATTCATTGAAAATATAATATTAAGAAATTACAACTTAATTACTGCTTTTTCAGTATACAGACATGAATGTATTTTCATTTACTTCCCATAAATCGAAATGTTAGTAACTTTTTGTTCATTTATTTATCAATTGACGTAGATTTTCCAAATTGACTTAACCCGTACTCAGACTTTACAAGTTCGTTTATTACATTTGCAATATCGAGTTCATTGAAATAATAGTTCACATAGCTATAAGTACAGAACCTGAAAAACGAGCGAGTGGTTACACAGAAAGCTCAAGCTGCAAAGTGTGTGTGCATGTTAATTTGTACTTTTTCTTATTAAGCACAAAGCTACACAACGGGTTATCTGAGCTGTGCCCACTGCGAGTATCCAAGCCCGATTTTTGGCATTATAAGCCCTTACACTTACTACTGAGTCACTGAGAGGCATGCTCTATATGTTAAAATGTATTGGGATAAACATTTCTGTTTTCTTTTTGTTGTTGTTGATATAAACACAATTCAAAATTAGTTAATGAACCATCCAAAATCAGTCGTCTGGATTGAAACGCCTCACGAACTGCGTAATGGTGGGGTGTCTCATAGGGAATGTTCTGGGGATAAACCCCTCTCCACGGTAGAACAAAACACAACCATATTTTTTATAATGTATTGGTATGTTAGAAGTATGAAATGGATGTTTGTGAAAAAAAATAACCCGTTTTCACATGTATTTATGTATGAACATCCATAGGTAACCCGGTAAAAAAGATGTGCTGCCGAACGCCGCATCGAAAATCATAAAAACCGCAATAATTCTGTCAGTTTTTGTTATACCTTAATAAAAGTAGTACAAAAATGAAGCTTATTTAATGGCTTTCAATACTGTATTACATAATGTATATTATTCGTATGATTAATCTGATATCGTGAACAAATAAGATTTGAAGGTATCGGGTTCGATTCTCATTACCACCAAACTTGCTCGTCCTGTCTTTGTTATGGCAAAGCTACAAAAGCTATCTACCACTGCTGTATATAGGGAAGGCATCTGTCTGGAATTACTTGTTGCTAACGTTTTGTTTTTCTTCTTGTTGAACTGCTGAGTAAAGAGAAGGTCACTGGCATCAGCCACGGCTAACTTTTTATCATTATTATTTTTTGCTTCTACGTAACGTATTTTGAGGAGCAGTGTACTAATTGATTTATCGAATTAATACGCTTAATGAAGAGTTCTTTTAATTCATTATCAAATTCCACTAATCGATGATCTGTTTCGGACTATAACCTTTTTTTATGAAAATGTACGAGTATGTGCATTCCTATATAATTCTTGAGGAGCCCCACCCCACCTATGACTCAGCTGTAATTTTGAGGGCTTATAACACTAAATATTGGATTTTTATACCCGCGGTGAGAAGAGCAAAGATAGCCCATTGTGTAATCTTGCGCTTAGCAGCAAGCAAAACAAAATCAATTTGCATTTCAAATAAGAATATATAAATAATTTTTAGATTCATTCTATGTTCGGCTCGAAACTATTGATGTGAATTTCAATGGCACTTTGATTACCTTTAGTCCCTTATTTTGAATTAATGTAATCAACCGATTTCGTGTTATTGTTTCACGCCACAAGTGATAGAAACTGGCAAATCTTAAATTGAGATTTGGAAAATGTATGTATTATAATCTTAGAGCGTTGACTATGTAACACTCATCATACATTAGCAACGACGAAGTAAAGTATTTCCGATAAAACAAAATTTTAAAAATTGAATATTTGTTTTGCTTCAGATATAGTTCCGTCAAAGTAGGTAGTGCGTTTCATTGACTGCAGAAGGACAGTGTTTCGGTCTTTGTGCCGGAGAGTTATGGAAGCATCAGTATAGAGTCCGAAACATCATCCATCTCTATAATCCAGGTAGATGCAGCCTGTAGGGTAAAATTTGTAACAATGAAATATTTTCGTACTTAGATGTATCAAAGCTCATTTCTTTAGGTTGGTTTGTTTAACTTTATCGTAAAGCAACTGGAAGACTATCTGCGTTAGCCGTCCCTAATTAAACAGTGGTAGCCTAGAGGAAATGCAGCTAGTCAACACCACCCACTGTCCACTCTTGAGCTACTATATAACTAATGGGATTGACCGTAACATTCAAACTCCTCCATGGCTGAAAAGGCGAGCATGTTCGATGGCAAGGATTCGAACCCGGGCCTGCAGATTGCAAGTCAGGTGTCCTAACTACCAGGCTTGTTTTTATGTCAGTATTTTTCATTATCACAGTAATTCTTTATCAGTGTGCTTTACTCATCAAATAAGATTTCCGGAACAGATGAAGCCCTTTTAATTTAACACTGCTAGACCACTTTGGACTGACATTAAGTATACCTACCAAGACAATCTTTGGAGTTCCTGATTTGGTCACTGATTCCTCTGGTGACGATGGTAATGCCTGTTTTTCTTCTGATGCATTAGCTGCCTCGTTTAATGAAGCTCCTCCTGAGCTTCATCTATCTCTGAATGTAATCCTATCATTAATTAAAAGTGCACTAAAGCTGATGAATACTTGGTAACCCTTGTTTACCAGACTGATTTTTTTAAAGAAATTCTTTGAACAGAATTCTATAGGTTGTATTCTTTCAGCTGTATAAACATTTTTCTCTTCCTCTTCTGGGATTCTAGGTCGTTTGTTACCTTTGTTACTATATCTCATCTTGGCCAGTTGCTGTTATTATTGGTTTCTATTACTGTTCGTCTTGACCTGCTCTTGTATTTCTTTTCCAATTTAGTTTTATTTTCACTGTAATTTTCTATTTATCCTTTCCAAGAAGCATTTTGATTTATAAGTTTCGTTGGGTTGTATTTAATCTACTAATCACGAAACAGTGAAGCAATTTTTGTCTCTGAACATCCCTGATTTTCTCCAAATACCACTCTGTTTTACTTATGTTGGCCTAACGTTACAGGAGCTGTACCTGTGAACTGATTTGTCCGCCCATGAAATATCTGCATTTGTAGATAAGGTAACTGCTATTATACAACTTATTCAAACCGTAGTGATATGCATGGCACAGAACATAATTGTAAATCGTTATAAGTATTTGCAACAATAAAGAAGTTTAAATATGATGCTTAAGAGTCATAGCTAACAATCGTCTCTTTCCAGTTCAAACGAATATTAGAAATAACACAAGGCAACTGAAGTTTCTAAACGTTGTCAGGTTTCATATAGGTAATACAGTTGCTATGTGATGACATGCGTTTTGTCGGAATATGTCGATGGTGGCTCTTGTAGATCAAGTAACCAGAAGTTAATAGTTCATGCCCTTCATGTCTGAAAGGACGTATTTGCTACCCACAATTAAGGACTTCGACATTGACTTTTCTCAAATACGTGAATGTTGTAAATTCTGAAATATTCTTATAAATTATTCTTAAATATTAGTGTTGAAAAAATGAACTCCTTTGATGTTTAATTGTAGTATAAGATGAATATAAAAACTATAGGCTAATGAGACAGTTTTTGTGCAGTCCTTCCAGAATATATTCTCATGCAGAAGCTCCCGTAGTACTTATGCCACGGGGGGTGGGGGTGAGGACTATAATCATGTGAAAGAAAATTGCATTATAATACTTTATTAGCTTTACCATTTACAGAAGAATATCACAGTATTATTAAATAAACGCTCTCACTTAGTGAGATTGGAAATATTAGTAACAAAGTACACGGGATTAAACTATTGTTGTTAATACCAATATTAATATATAACTCCAAATATTATTCCAATAATAAAATACAGCTAGTCAAAATTGTGTGATCGTATTAATCGATAACACATATTAAACAACACTGAAATACATTTGTTTTTAAACTCCATACCACTCGAAATATTTTCTAAGATTACATAAAGTAATTGGTTCATTGTTCGCCATTGGAAGCTACAATACGTCTAAGCCGACAGAATTATTATTATGGTAACTATTTTATTTAACTTCAAGTTTGCTGTGGTAACTATCTTAATTAACTATTTGTAGTAATAATATAATACAAGGAAAGAAGTATTATAAGTTATAAATACGCGATGTATTTTTACTATGATCCGGGTTTTATGTTTTCCAAATAAGAGTAGTCCATCTTACATTTAGGCTATCTACCAGCCTATGATCCATTCATCATGGGCTGGTAGATAATGTGTCCAACTATGTATCTGCTAGTCCACTGTTCATATTCCAGTTCCAAAAAAAAAAGAATCGTGCTCCGAACTTTAGGACGGTGTGGTGCATTGGAAGTGTGACAGTCAGATCCCACTATTCAATCATAACCCAAGAGTTAGCAGTGAGTGCTTTTGATTAGCTGCCTTTCCTTTAACTTAGGGCGGCTAACGCACATGGCGCTGGAATAGTTTTGCTCGAATATCCGAAAATAAGCAAATAAAAAATTATAGTAATCACACATACATAAGAAACTAGCAGACAAGGACTGTCAATCTTATTCAGGCTTTGAATGTTTCTATGATCAAGTTCCCTAGTTGTTTTTGTTTGTGTGTGTGTGTGTGTGTGTGTTTTGGGGGGGAGGGGGGTGATTAGTTCAGCAGTTTGATTTTTTTTTCCTGTATACCGTTTAACGTATGAAGTTGATATACGATTTCTGAAGAACTGTTTTATGACGCTTCTCGTTGAAATTCTGTTCGCAGCTGTGGCTCAACTTTTTTTGTATTAAATACTTCTATTGCTATTCATGTGTTTTTTCTCTATTCGCAATTTGAAAAGAATAACAGAGACGCTTTTATGCTTCGGAATTTATATACGATTTAAACATTTTATATTGTTCACTTTTTTTTTATGTCGAAGTTGTTTTCGTGTGAGAATAAAGACTTCTAACACCGCCATCTTGCGGTAAGCGGTATAAAACGACACAGTAATTACATGCTTGCCGTTCTGTAAAAAAAAAAAAAATGTAGGCAACGTCTTTACATTATTACTAATTGATATAATCACAACAGAGTGACTTATTAGGCTTTAATTCCACATCGAATCCAACAGCTCCCGTTCTTATAACCTATAGCAATAACCATCATGCATGCGTGATAGTTACCATGGGAACAACTATAGTTGTTGTGTTTTCTCTGTACTACTACCTGAATATCAACAGAGTAGCTCCATTAATGAACAAAATATATTAAAACCTATGTAGATTTCTATCACTTCTCATATTTGTTCGTATCTCTGACTTCAGTGTAACCTTTCAAGAGTAATTGTTTATGGATTTAAAAGACTGTTAAAAATAATCACAGATAAAACATGCCATGTAGCATGAAATAATAAACTTAACATTATTCATTCCAAAATATACTGATATGAAGGATTTTTTATGCTAGGGGCATCACTTTGTTTTGTTTATTATCAAGAAATAAAAAAGCAAGAGAATACTTCGATAAATTATTCTGTGCATCAGGCATCACGGTGTGAGATTAAAAGAGCCAAGCTTCCACGGATCATGTTCGTCAACTGAAAAAACATCCCAAAAGACCGAGCTATACATTTGTAAGAAACAGAAGTATATCAATGATATACAAGGGTAAGATTAATTTTGTTGCTTTCATAAAAATATCATATAATATTTTGTTGTATATTTAATAAGCATTGTTGCAACTAATGTTAATAAGCAGCTTAGCTTAAGATCAATAGAAAATAAATTCAAGAAATTCAATTAAAAAATACTACCGAACTGGAAGAGAACAGTTTAGTTTCCAAGAAAGCTACGTTTATTGTTGTTGTTGTTTTTTTTTGGGGGGGGAGACATTTTTTGTGTCATTGAGTGAACACGAATGATTTATTTATTTCCACACACACATTCACCTGAAAAACAAAAGTTTGCTAAATCTATTTCTATTGAGTTAAAAAAAAACGACAAGCCTACCTAACGAAATAGGACACATTTACTCGATAGTCTGAGAGTGCACAACAGATATGCTGTAAGTGGCAAAATATCTCATTATCACTCTGAGTTATGTCTCGTACAGTGATGACATACCGAGGTATAAGTTGCTGCATTATTAACGCTCACGATGTGTCAACTTACTAGTCATAGTTTATGATCATTGAGTAAACCCGTTTGCACTGTACACCTTGCATAAAAACATAAATAAACAAACAAAGATACTTTAATACATTTTCAAGTTGTAGCCCTCGCAGCAAAATGATTCACGGTAAACTTAAAACATTAATTTTTAAATTAACAACATTTACAGAAACTGGTAAGGTCAAAACAATTGAAAAACAGATCGAAACTATGAAAAGTGTACATATTTAAATCATATTCAATGCGTCATTACAATGCATTTAAATTTAGTAAACTGACTCACCAAATTGTATAAACTTTAAAAACTAAAAACTGAAATATAATTTCATAGCTGATGAAATCAAGTTGTTTAAATAAAGTTCAATTACCTAAATTTCGAGTAAAAGTTCAGGTCTAAACACACGTTGAGATAGTTTAAAGTGAAAGTTTAGGTCTAAACACACGCTTAGATAGTTTAAGCTAGTGAAAGTTCAGGTCTAAACCCACGATGAGATAGTTTAAACTAGGGAAAGTTCAGGTCTAAACAAACGTTGAGATAGTTTAAAGTGAAAGTTCAGGTCTAAACACACGTTGAGATAGTTTAAAGTGAAAGTTCAGGTCTAAACACACGTTGAGATAGTTTAAAGTGAAAGTTCAGGTCTAAACCCACGATGAGATAGTTTAAACTAGGGAAAGTTCAGATCTAAACACACGTTGAGATAGCTTAAAGTGAAAGTTCAGATATAAACACACGTTGAGATAGCTTAAAGTGAAAGTTCAGGTCTAAACACACGATGAGATAGTTTAAACTAGTGAAAGTTCAGATCTAAACACACGTTGAGATAGTTTAAAGTGACAGTTCAGGTCTTAACACACGATGAGATAGTTTAAACTGCAGTGGTTCCCAACCTTTTGTGGCCCTCGCACCCCTCCCCTAAAAAGAATGTATTAGTCATTTCCTCTTGGCGACATTTGAGGGAAAATGGACTCTTCCGAGCATGCCCTGGGCCCTCATTTCGCACCCCTGGTTTAAAGGAACACTTTAATCTACGTTTCAAGCATTGTCCAGCAAACACTAAGTGAATGTGATGTGGTCCTAACACCAATTGTGTTCAAAGTCATCGGTAAAGCCAAAAACGAAACTATGCAACTGGTGAAGAAGATTGTTTGTTTGTTTGTTTTTGAATTTCGCGCAAAGCTACACGAGGGCTATCTGCGCTAGCCGTCCCTAATTTAGAGGGAAGGCAGCTAGGCATCACCACCCACCGCCAACTATTGGGCTACTCTTTTACCAACGAATAGTGGGATTGACCGTCACATTATAACGCTCCCACGGCTGAAAGGGCGAGCATGTTTGGTGTGACGGGGATTCGAACCCGCGACCCTCAGATTGCGAGTCGAGTGCCGTAACCACCTGGCCATGCCGGGCGGTGAAGAAGACTCTTCTAATTCTTCAAAAGAAGCCCAAATTAAACAATCAGGAAAGCATTACTTAACGTTTACACCCAGTCCAGCTGCTTAGATAGTCTAAACAACAAAAACAAAATAAAGTTTCGACAACCTTAAAAGTTAGGTTTTGCTTGTCAAATACTTGATTCCTATGGATTATAATTACTGTTGTGCTTTTTTAAAAAATATTTTTCTGAAATCGCTTTCAATGCTTTGCACAGATGGCCAAATAATGCAAAATATATTGTCCTCATTATAAATTATTTAAAGGTTTCAAAGCACAGGACGTTCGATTTAATATACAATTCCTGTAACGTGATTCTACTAAGAAAATTATTAATTTCACGATCTGGATCCCAAAAGAGACAAACCCACACAGAGCATCCCAAAACGGAAATTAGTTGACCTCAATCCTCAAGGGAACTGTAAATTAGTTGACCTCAATACTCAAAGTAACTGCAAAACATATAGTTCAAAACCACTAAGCATACAATTAATTTCTGAACTTCCGGAAAGCTGATACTAACTGAACAAAACATTTGGTGGGAAACCACTAAACTGTAATTAATATCAAGTCTCACTAACGATGTATGAGAAATGCACACAACATTTAAACATTAAACGTACGATTAATTTTAAGTCTCTCCAACAACGAGCGAGAAATGTACAAAACATTTAATGAGAAACCACTGAAGTATGAGTCATTCCATAGCTTCCACACAACACATGAGAAGTTTGGTGTGAAACCACTAAGCACACGATTAATTCTTTGGTTTCTCAACAACGTGACAGAAATGTACATAACACTTAGTTGGAAATTATTAAACGTACGATCAGTTTCAAGCCTCTCCAACCAGTGAGAAATGTACACAATAGTTAGGGGAAAACCACTCAACGTACGGTTATGTCCATGGCTTTCACACATTCTACAAAAATGTGCACAAAACCGATAAACGTATAATCAATTTTAAGCCATCTCAACAACGTGAGTGAAATATATGCACATTTAGTGGAAACACTGAACTACGCTTAATTTCAAGTATCCACAACAATGTTTAAGAAAGGTGCACACACAACATTTAGCGGGAAACCTCTAAACGTACGGTCAATTTCATGGCTTTGCAACAAGATTTAGTGGGAAACCACTAAATATATAATTAAATTAATCTCTTTCCAACAACTTTTGGGAAACTTACACAAAATTTACCTGGAAACCACTAAATTTACAATTAGTTCTGTGACTCCCCAACAAGATGTGAGGAATTTACTCAACATTTAGTGGGAATCTTTCAACAAAAAATTGATTTACAATTTTCCGTAAGGATTCTAAGGTCTGTAGGCAGCAAATGGGGTGAAAATATTAAGTATATGTGATCATTCAAGTTTCCACAGTCAATTTTATGTAATTATACATAGAATGTAGTGTGAAACTTAATACATTAAAGTAGCTAAACAATATCAAGAAAATGATTTCATTTCAAGTAGCATTAGGTGTGGCCATAGGGTTTGTTATGCTAGGTTGCTAATAGGATAGCTGATAGTTACTATGGAAGCTAAGGCTCGAGCCGCGATAGCTTTGAACATTCACTACACTTTCGATGTTGGGGGTATCATAAAGCTGATAGTCAATACTGTTATTCGATTCAAAGAGACGGACAATGCTATTGTTTCTGACCGGCTTTCCTCCCTTCACTTGGCAGGAGGTACGAATTAGGGACAGTTATATGTGAGCCATCTGACCTGTCCGATTGACCCACGTGAGCATAAGGCGTCATTCATTTTGATGATACTAATACTTTTCAAGTCCTTTTACATTCCAGAAACTGTAAGAAGCAAAGACTCTGTCTTAAACATCGACTACATTACCCATACTTATAAACTTTACAATATTACATTACTTATATTCTGATGTTTGGGAGCATATTGTTAACTAAAATATATGTTGTCAAAATATTATAAAGAAATTCATTAAAACTAATTCACATAAAAAATATTGTTGAAAACCATATTTGGTCTTCAACCAAACTGTTGATGTTGTATAAATGGAACTCATTTACATAGTGCAGGTAATGATATTATATTTTCATTTGTATACTTATTAGCCTGTCTAAGAATTTAAAATATTTGGTATACGAACTTCATCCTTTGCTCGCACGCTTCTATTATTTCCCGACAAGTTTCTGTCTATGGTCAACAACTCCAACAGTTATCTGCATTAAGTCTTGTCGTGTTTAACAGGTCTGTTATTCAGTAGAAACCTACTTAGAGATCAAATTATGTTTATAAATTAAATAAATAAAAAGTTATTTCAGTGTTCTTTTTTATTATACATAATAACTTATAGTTATAATGTAACAAATCATCTTTTCGTGAACAGTAACAAGATATTTACTATCCTTCATGAGATTTATACCTAACAGAGTAAGTTACAAATAATAAATCATTATTGGTTAAATTAATATTCATTTCAATAATCTCAGTTTTACCTAAAGATAATTAATTACCTGCTTCTTCAAAATATTTATTTGGAATCGAAGCCAAAATTTCTTTGTTTAGTACATGAAGCCTCAAGAATTTCAGCCACCCCTTAAGTAGATGTTGACACACTTGGATGAACAGAAGATTATGTTTAACACAGGTGATGATCAAGTAGACGTTGAATACTGGTTATCATCGGCTTGAGAGCTGACAACGCCTGGCCACTACGTGTATTCTCAAGCAATAACAGCTACGGATTAAGTGTCATTAGCTTAAGAACACACCTAACGACACAAGCTGTTATTAGAAAAAAGGAATTTCCATTCTTTTATATCTCGATTGTTGAATAACGTTTGGTAGAAGAATCGCTCGTCTTTTCCTTAGGTGATATAGTTTTCAAAGAACAGGCAAACGTTCAGTAATCATAATATTTTTACTTTTTTAGTACCACAATATTAAAAAGAAAAATAAATAAGTCTTGTCGATTCGCTAAGCCATCGGCTACTATATTCCCAAACACGCTAGTATGTTGATTTTTATTCTTACTTTTGATCTTTTAGCCTTTGGAACACATTAGAAACACTTTGACAGTGAACTTAAACAGCAACATTTGAAATACATATCAAATACCTTCAAAATGACCTTTGGAAAATAAAACATTTGTGTTTAGTTTACTTTTTGTTTGTTTGTTTGT